>NW_026623314.1:2078056-2081922 GCF_030028575.1 Malurus melanocephalus | reverse complement strand
AACCGGGCTGTGCCCGACCGAACCGGGCTGTGTCCGACCAAACCGGGCTGTGCCAGCCGAACCGGGCTGTGCCCGAGCGAACCGGGCTGTGCCAGCCGAACCGGGCTGTGCCCGACCAAACCGGGCTGTGCCCGACCGAACCGGGCTGTGTCCAGCCGAACCGGGCTGTGCCCGAGCGAACCGGGCTGTGCCAGCCGAACCGGGCTGTGCCCCACCGAACCGGGCTGTGTCCAGCCGAACCGGGCTGTGTCCGACCGAACCGGGCTGTGCCAGCCGAACCGGGCTGTGCCCGAGCGAACCGGGCTGTGGCCAGCCGAACCGGGCTGTGCCCCACCGAACCGGGCTGTGTCCAGCCGAACCGGGCTGTGTCCCCGTCCGCCTCGGCAGTGCCTCGGCACCGCTCTAATCAGTGGCAGGCCGCGGGCGCGGGGTAATTAGAAACATTGAAGGRGCTTTCTATCTTTTGAAATCTGTCTCTCAACATCAAAGTGCTACGCGCAAGCCGTCCTTCAGAGGCCCGTCCCCATATCTAAATGTGATGTATTTCATGGTATCTGTCGGGAAGGATATAATGAAGAAAACCGGCTTTGAGACGGCGCATGATGTGAAAAACAGGTGGCCCGTTGTTGCGGAGCATCTGTTTTGCAGTCCGGTTGTGTTCCTGTAAACTGCACAAACACGGTGGGTGCACAACTTCCGCGGGCGCGCAACCTCCGAGGCGCCCGGGAAATGCCCTCGGGAGAACCCCATGTGGCTGCTGGGCTTTTTCCGGTCCTGCAAGAAACACAGGCACTGTCCCCACACCCAGGGGTTCAGGTACCATGCAGGGTACCTGGCAAAGCAAGATCTCTCTTCTCTCCGCGCTCGCCCTGCCGGGGCCCTCAGCCGCTCCCCAGCCTGGTGCATCCCCAGGGCTACACTCCGCTGTCGGAACGGGACGGTCCCTAGGAGAAGCCGCCTCCCCTCTCCATGAGCCCTTTGGCCTCGGGTCACCCCTGCTTGGCCTGTAAACAATATTGCGCTGAGCTCACACCGCTCGCTGGTAATGATTCCAGGGCCGCCCCCTCTGTGGGCTCGCACAACTGCTCCGACTGAGCGCGGCTCTATCCTGACTCTTAYCTGTGCCATAATAAAAAGTGTTGGCTCGTATCAACCAAGCCGTAAATCCAGCCGAGCGTGCACGTTGCAAAGGCWCGGGCAAATGGCCGTGATTTCCGCGGAGGACGCGCAGGACGGCGGGCAGCGGTAAAAGCGCACCGCTGGCCCCTCCGCGCTGGCTTGGCCTGCAACGCRCGGCTTGGGATGACCGGCTGAGAAATTTTGGACCGTGTCTCTCCAGGAGTCCTCTACCCTGCCAGGGGCCGGCGGAGGAAGGGCTCCGCAGCGGGGGAAGTCCGGTGCATTCAGACCTCTCACACCTACCGCGGGAAGGCAACGCGAGCCTCCTGTCGCCTGCGGGGGCAGCGGGGATCCCACTCAAAACTGGGGAGGCTGCAGGTGTCACAACATCTTTGGAAGTGCATTTCCTACCGTTATGAACCCCTTTACTTTGGGGAAAAAAACCCAACCAAACAAACAACCAAAACCCCAAAAATCCCAGCCTGCAACCCGTCCTCTACACCCGTGAAAATCCCACTTATCGCAGCGGGAATGGGCTATCTCTGCAAGGTAAAGCGCTGGTCTCGATAGATTAGAACAGAAACGACTAAGGAAAGGAAAAAAACCCACAAACTCAAAAAAGAAACAAAAGAAGAGCGGAACACTTAATCAATCAAAAAACGCACCCTTTCCATAAAAGCTTCCCCCCGAGTGGTGGTCCCTGCAGCGGCGGGGAGGGCAGGTGGCACCGCCCCGGCGAGTGGAACGAATACCGCGGGGCGGCGCGCAGCGGGCTGCGGGAGCGGGGCGCCCGCGGAGACTGGGCTGGGTGCCCGGGAGCCTGCCGTCCCTTCGGAGGCACACAGCCGCCCCTTCCTACAGTTATTTTTATTTTAATTGGTGATTACGTGCCCTCCTGTCACTTTTCTGCGGTGGTTGGTGCCAGGCTCGGGAGTCCCGCGGGGATGGGGCGCCTGGTCCGGCAGCAGTCTGAGCTTCTGCCGGCCCCGTGTGCGGGGCCGCGGGTGAGCCGTGCTCCCGGTGCCTGCGGAGGGCTCTCGGGAAGCAGGCTGCTGGGAGAGACGGCCGGTCTCCACATTCCCTGCCGAGGCTGCCTCCTCCCGGTCTCGCCGTTGCCTCCGGTCTCGGGGCGTTTCCCTGCGGATCTGAGAGCCGGCAGCGGACGGACAGGGCCTAGGGGCTCAGTTTCTCCCAGCTCCGTTTTCTGTCGGTGCGGGAGGAAATGCTGAGCGATCACTGATCGCTGGTTCCCGGGAACCACGGCTGCTGGGTTTTTTTAGGTTTTTTTTTTTTTTTTTTTTTTTTTTTTCCCCCTACGGTCTGCCCGATGTGTATTACCGAAATGTCTCGTCCCTTTCCCATATTGGAAATGATTTCCCACTTCCATTGTGGTGAACTTTGCGTCGCCTGACTCTTTACGGCTTTTCTCTTGTTGATGGTCTCTCCTTTGTGGAAGTTTCGCGGGCTGATTGTATTTGTTAATTAGTTGCTAACAGCATCGYAATGTGCGCTTGATGGATAACCATGTCATTAGCGCTCACCCCTGCAATTCACATTTCCAACAGGGCAGGGGCTACCCCCTGCCGAGCCCGTGATTTGTGGCTCTTYTTTCCAGTGGGTGACACGCACCCCCATCCCCTCTCTGCCCTCCTCCGCGTCCGCGCTGTGCCGCGGCTGGAGGGGGCGCGACCGCTGCAATTTTCACTCCGAAAGACGAGCCCAAAGCTCCCGGCTGCAGCCGCCTCCTTTCGCTTTATTTCGGTGGGGAAAACACATCCAACCTCTCTCCTTTGTGTGGCTCTGCGGGTACGTGGGTGCCCGTACAACGCACCCCCACAAAAACCCGTGACTRCCGTGGAGGGGCACAAGGGCATTCCGCGCAAACCGCTGCCGGCGCGACTTTCCCCGGGCAGCGCGGCCACGCGTGTGAAGAGCCACAGCCATGCAGCTCCTTCCCCGGCCGGAGGCATCGCCCAGGGCCCGCCCTGCCCGGTAGCGCCCGTCGGGGGGTCCGCCCGCCCGTCCCGCCCCTCTCCGCGCCTTCCCCGCCGGGGGGCTCGGCCGAGCCTGGGAGATGTAGTCCCGGCTCCCGGGCTCGCCGGCGGCCGGCGGGGCTTCTGCGGGGGACTACGTTTCCCAGGCCCCCCTGCTGCTCGGCCGGGCCGCGGGAAGGGCCGGGCTGTCAATCAGAGCGCGTCGGCGGGGGCAGCGGGACGGGGATCCCCCCGCCCGCCCCGTGTCCCGCTAATAATAAGTGCTTCAGAGCCTTAAAAGCAGGGAGGCAAGTGTCATGCGGGMGCGTCGTAAGGGGCTGAGCTCCGGCTGAGCGCCCGGGGCCGTTCTGCCGCCGGCATAGCCGGGAACGGGGAAAAAAAGGGAGAGAAAAAAGGAGAGAAAAAAAAAAGCCTTGGAGCTGGTTCCCGGGGAAGGGGCGAAAGGAGAGAAGCCCGAAAGGCTGGACAAGCCGCCAGCGAAGTGGCGATGAGGCGCAGGAAGACGGCGGTGGCAGTCGGCTGCTGCCTCGCCTTCCTCCTGGGCACCCTGCTCAACCTCCTCTTCATCCCCGGCTCCGAGCACCCGCCGCCGCCCCGCGAGGAGCTGCCCCCGTCCCCGCCCGGCGCCCCCCTCTACCCGCCGGAGGAGGAGATCGGCGGCGGCCAGGCCGCCCTGGCGCGGCAGATCCGCGAGCGCTACGAGGAGGTGCTGCGCTACCGGCAGCACCGGGCGGCGGCGGCGGCGGGGCGGCG
>NW_026623314.1:2076455-2077946 GCF_030028575.1 Malurus melanocephalus | reverse complement strand
GGGCCGTGGGCCGGCGCCACGGCCGAACTCTCGCTGGAGCCGCCGCTGCTGGGCTGCCGCGACATCCGCGATGTCAGCSGCGTGCAGTACCTGGGCTCGGGGTACACCAAGGCGGTCTACAAGGCGGTGCTCAACCGCACGCTGGCCGTGGCCCTGAAGGCGGTGGACTTCGGCGGGCACGACATCGCCCACTGCGTGCGGCAGTTCTCCGCCCTGGGGGACTGCTACCGCCTGGCCGCCTACAAGATCGTSAAAGAGATGATCCTGCTGCAGCGGCTGCGCCACGCCAACGTGCTGCAGGTACGCGGGTCCGGTCGCGCTGCTTTTCCCCGGCTTCCTCGGTCCCGCCGCGGGCAACCTGTCGGAGCTGCCGCCGCCAGTCCCGGCGAGCGCGGGGAGCGGGCCGGGACCGTGCCGCGGAGCTGTCGAGAGTTCGCACACACATTCCCGTCCCCTGCTCCGCGGGGAGCCGCACSCCTTTCGGCAGGCGCGGTGTGGGTCGCGGTCGCCGAAGCAGATGTCTCTGTCCCGGCGGCTCCGTACCTCCTCTCCCCATCGCGTGTCCGCGGGAAGGCACCTCCATGGGCGCTTTCCGCTGGCAGCGGCGGTGCTCACCCGCCGGCGACAAGTGAATCGCCCCGGCGGGGCGCGGCGGGCCCGGGGGCAAGGCCGGGAGCGGTGCGGGATGCGGTGCGTTCCCCCTGCCGCCCGGCATCCCCCCGCGGCAGCCGGTCCTGCGGCTCGCGTTCTGATCCCGCTTCCTCGTGAACAAAACGAATACTGAGGTGAGGAAGGGGGCTARGCAGAGGCTGAGGAAGGACTCGGAAGCACTCCCCGAATGCGGGAAATAAARGCCGGCTTGAATGCAAGCGCCGCTGGTGCCGGCACCCCCGGAAAGGGGGCGGCGACGGGGTCACCCCTGGCAGCCTCTGCTGGGGCTCCCGGCGGGCTCAGCTGGATCCGCGCAGCCCCCGCACACGGGTTAGCCGAGGGGGGCTCACCCAGGACAGGCSGGGTGGGAGTCCTGCTGGCCGGTGCGCCGGCACCGCGGCACTTGCCAGAAGGGGCTGCATTGTAGGACTGTTACACATCAGCATGAATCTCAGCGGGTCCATTTGGATGTAAATGCTGGTATGGAAATTCCTATTGCGTTTCGCATAGCATGAGCGTTGCAGTAGAATAAAAAATGAACGTTAGACCAGACGGTCTCACAGTAGGTGCTTTTTGAACTGAGTCGGGTAAAGGAGTTTTGTGTTTCTTCAGCAGTTGCAGCAGGAGTACCAGCTCCCCCACGAGAACTTAAAATCCCAGCGATCAAAGCTCTCGAGTTTCATATACTGTTCAAAGAAAGGCTAGTCATGATTTATCCAGCACAAGAAAATAAATATTAACCAATCTTCCTTCCTTCCTTCCTTCCTTCCTTCCTTCCTTCCTTCCTTCCTTCCTTCCTTCCTTCCTTCCTTCCTTCCTTCCTTCCTTCCTTCCTTCCTT
>NW_026623314.1:2061049-2076225 GCF_030028575.1 Malurus melanocephalus | reverse complement strand
TCTCCTCCTTCATTTTTCCATACTCTCCTCTGGCCAGGTCTAACTATAATGCCAATGGAGAACAACTTCCAAACCGCAAAACCCTGTGCTCCCAGGAAAGATATTAGTTGCTCCTCTTATGCTGTAATGAATGTTTTTTTGAAAAGCTGTACTTGGGTGCAGACGTCTTTACTGGTTGTATTGACAGGAGGAAAGCTCTGAGAGGACTTTGTTTTCCGCCCAAGATTGTTTTTGGTTTTGTTTTTTTTTTTCTTTTTTTCCCCTCAGCGTAAGCAAGTTGGCCAGGTTGAACTTGAAGCATGTGTTTTCTGAAGCTGAGTCATTTTGGTAGGCACTGGTGTTTTTTTCCGTGTTATTCGTGTGTAGTTTTCTTCTCTGGAAGGATTGATTTGGCATTAATTTGGAGCTGTCCCCCTTACAAAAATGAAGGAGGGTGCGCTGGCTGTCCCCGCATTTGCGGACAGGGTGTTCTGTGGCAGCGCTGCCGAAGTTGCCCGGCGCCCCTCTCCACCCCTCCAGCAAACCTYGGAGAAGCCGCAGTAATTCACTTCTCTGGTCCGGGATGCTGTGGAGGAGCCACAGTAATTCCCTTCTCCGGTCCGGGATTTCAGGTGGACTCTAAAGGGGAACCGYAGGCAMGATGCGAGGTGTCCCATGGCRGGGGGGCCGGGACAGGAGCAGCTGGAGGATGAGCAGGCACTTCCCTCRGCGCCAGGAGAAACACGCCCAACCTCCGTGCTGGGAAAATGCTCTCATGGGCAAAAATCCCGTCTGTTAATTAGGGCTTCGTATTTACATTGCGCCCAATTTAAAAATAGATTACRCTCAAATCAGAAACATGTTTTCAGTTTCGCTCCGATTTTGTCATTGTGTTTTCCTTCGCCTGCGCTCCTGCTGCGCCAGCCCCAGCGGTGCTGCCAGGCCGGGAGCAGGAGATCCCGAGCCCCCGTTGTCACCCCCGTTTGTTGCTGAACGCGTTGTAGGCTCGCACGGGGCCGGGGTGTTGCGGCCCGAATGAGGGCCAAACRTGTCATATGGCATTACCTTGAGAGGCCACGGTAAATATCGACCTGACAGGCGCTGTCTGGACACTGTCGGGACAGTCCTGTGGGCCGGGAGCAGTGTCTGGTGTCACGCAGGAGTCGTACGACCGATGGGGGAAATGGGCACCGGCGAACAACKCGACATGTATTGATTATGCCTCTGTTAAAATCGCAGACAGGATCGGCCGCATTCATGATTTTTAACTTGTTTTCAGCCGGCCCAGGGCTTAGAATTCACTGTCCAGGGTTTGCTGCTGGCAGAAGCCAGGGTCCCCACCCTTCTCTGGCTTTTGACAGGCTCTTCAGCTCTCATTGGAGCAGGAGGACCGCACTGGCTACAGATGCCGAGGGCACGGCATCACATCTGCTGGGCCAGCGAGGGCCGGGAGCTTCCCTGCCTTTGCCTCTTACCTGAGTTGTGCTCTTTTCCCCCGCTCCCCGGAAGCTGCCGGCATTCCCAAATAATACGAGGGGATTGCTATAAATAGCAGGAAGGACATGCCACCCTCCTGTCACCCTACCGTGCCGGGGGAGGGCAGGGCTGGCGGGCAGCCCCGGCTGGGGCAGGCGGGGAAGCCGGGATGGATGGGGCAGGGTGGTGACACCCGCCCGGGGCTGGGGGCGAGCCGGGGCCGCTTGAGGGAGCGGGAGCTCTTCCTCCGCCTCCCCACGCCGCGGGCGTGGGCGGGAGCGACCCAAGGGATGCATCCACGCAGGCGGCCGGCAGCCGCCCTGCCTCAGCTGGAATCCTCCCGGCCGCTCCCGAGCATCCCCAGTCCTGGGCAGGGACCAGCGGCGGTGAGTGCGTCCGTGAGTTTCTTTTGCTGAAAATAAAATTTCATGTCGGTTCGGTCCTAGGAAAGGGGGTTTTCCTGTAAATCGTTGGCAGCTGACAGCCTGAAGTGTAGTTTGTAAGATAACAGGCTTGTTCTTTACTGTCTCAGCAGTTCTCATTCTGGCCTGTCTCTTGTCAAAATCAGCTTTTTTTTTTTTTTTTTTTTTTTTTTTTTTTTTTTTTTTTTTTTTTTTTTTTTTTTTTTTTTTTTTTTTTTTTTTTGCCATCGTTTAAAAAAGACTTGATTGTTGTACAATATATAATAGAGGGAGAAAGAGCTCTTACCAGAAAGTACCAGTGCCTTCAGACAACATGCTGACATATCCAGCGTGCCCTCCGCCTGGGGAAGGAGCCAGATGTGTCAGCTCTGGCAGATGTGGTGAATCAAGTCTAGCAAAAGAAACACGGAAAACCGGCGAGAGGGAGAGTGGTTTCACATTAGGCAATGCTGAGGCGAAGGCAGCTTGCCTTCCTGTTTTTATTTCCATGCTCTGCCCATCATTTGCACGAAGGGGCAGCGTTGGGCCATCGCCCCCCCTTGCCCCCGCCGTCTGGGGCTGCCCGAGGCTCCCTGGGGCGGCAGCCGCTGCCAAGGGCAGGTGCAGGCTGCAGTGGAAATATATTTGCTTTGGAGTGGGGAAGAGAGGGGTAGTTCATTAAAGTTGATTTTATAATGAAGGGCACCGGGGAAGAGGGGGAACTGGGTCACTGATTTATTGTAACAGAGGATTTAGTGGCCCGCTAATTGCTTTGCGGTCGCTCTGTGTCAAATGCGGTGCCCAATCTCTTCCTTTCAGTCCGTGCTGCGATTTCTTTTCTTGCAGAGTTCAAATGCTGCTGTCTGAATCCTGGCTTTYTGTGCATTTTAGTGGGGAAGATGATTTAGTGTGCTTTAATTCCTCCCTGCCCATATTTGAGGAAGAAAAGAAAATCAAACCATTTGCAGTTAATTTCAAACAACGAGCACAATTGCAGTGACACAAAGGCGATGCTTGATTTACTGTAATAATGTAATTATAGCTCTGGAGTATCRGAATTAAGGGTGTTGCCATTCTTTCTTCGTTTGGATTGCTGAAGAGAAAGGAGGGAAGGTCTGAAATTGCAGACGTTTGGAAAAGTGCAAGCTTATTTGCGTGACAGCTATTTATCAGCACTTTCAGTGTGAATTCACAGTGATTCATTTAAGAAGAAGCTTCCGCTTTCTTAAAAACACACACAAAATCTCAGGAAAAAAGGTTTACTTTGTCTGATGCTGAAGGAAGACACTGGCTTGCTGGCTGCCCACACAAGGGCTTATTTAGCTTTAGTGTGAAGTTAAAATGTGTAGATGCAAATATTGACATGCCATCCACACTTAAAAAGTCACCATCCAGATATCAGAGCAGTTTCTGTATGGATCGGTTCTGTTAGCTCTGTTGTATTTGTAACTTTTTTTTTTTTTTTAAGATGGTCATGATTACAGAGAGAATATTTGTCTCTTGCAAAATTAATTAATTAAAATGGACTGCAAATAATGCATCACTTGCTGCTGAAAAGTAGACTTAAGATGTGCTAGCCGATCACAATATTTTTAAATACCTATTTTTAAACAGGATTTTCTTTTCTTTACATGTGATAATTAGAGTCTTTTTTTACCCTGATGGTTTCCCTATACATATGCGTACCAAGCTGGATAGGGCATTCTTAATTTTAATGGGACAATTAAAATAATAAAGCTTTCTATACGGTTTGCTTATTCCAGGTGGAAGTAGACTATCTTTCCAAGTCTGAAGAAAGTCAATATACAATTAATTTCCAGTGCAAACTCATTTGCATAGGGAATGTATGGACTCTTGAAAGTCTGGTCCATCACCATCCTTTTTGCAGGAATCCACTGTTGTTTTCACAGAAGGCAGGGGGGGAAGGGAAGATTGTGCTGTGGTGGAAACAGCTACTCAGGGACCGCTTCCCTGCTGCCAGCGGGTGGGCATCGAATCCCTTTTGTGGTGACAGTGGTGCAGGATTCCCAGCAACAAGTCTTGATCTGTGTCTGGCTGGARTTTGGCCATCAGAACTTTGGGAACTACCGGCCTGAGAAAAGTGCTGCAGTTGCTGATAGAGGCTGGTGGGTGTCTACACGGAGAATTTGTCATTCTTAATTTTTGATTGGGGCATCAGAGGTTCCCAGCTCTTGGGGATCAAACCTTCCAAAACCAAGTGCCTAATGAGAACTAACCTTTAAGGCTGGGGCTGGATGGGCTCTGCCCATGCCCCCCACGTACAGGATTGMTGCATTTAGGGAGGTCATTTTAGACTGGGACTGTTTTCTAATGTTTTTGTTAATTACCTCAGTTGAGCAGTTCTTCGGACAGGTTTGTTAAAGATGAATGAGGCCGCCACGTGGTGCAAGACCAGGCTGATAGTGGCTGTTTTGTTGGGATGAGAGGAACCTCAGCTCCCAGACAGATAAGCCTGCCATCTCTTGTCTGTGGCAGGAGAGGTTGGCACCTCTTGCTGGCCACCTCCTCCCCCTGGAAATTGCTGCCACCAGCGCTGCCTGGTGAGCACTGATGGAGCTGTGTCTTTGTCCCAGTCAATCCATTGCTTGACCTTGCCGTGGGGGGCACCTTGAAGGCCATGAGTCATCCAAATATCTTGGGCACCCTTCGAGAGGGTCGACACAAGATGTTGGGGCTGGACATTGGTGTGGGTGASAGAAAAAAGCAGGCAGTGCCACCTACTGATGGCTCGATGGAGACAGCCTGCTGCTGCTAACAGATGTCCCCACAGCCCCACGGAGCTGGGGTTGGAGTGGAGAAGGGCAGGGAGAGCAGACAGATGCGGTTTGGCGAGGAAAGAAGAATTACACAAAGTGCTTCTTTATTGTGAGACCGCTTCCCAAAAGGCCCAGATGTTATCCTGCACTTTTAAGAGTGAAGAAAGGATCTGTTAACAAGAACTCCAGAGCTGCTGGAARCGTAGAGCTGATACAATTGCAAACCAGCTCCTAACTGTTCCTGTCCCTGGAAGGCAAGCTGTGCATCTTGATGCTAAAGTCACCAAATAGTATTTTTTTCCCCCACTGAATTCCTTGGGATGGCAGAGGGTGTTCAGCTTGCAAAGYTGCTGGCAGGAATGGCTTTCCATAAGGCACATGTCATCACATAAGTTAAAAGGGCTGCATTGTCCCTCTTGAAAGTAGCATTCATAAAACTAATCCCAATCATTTGTTGAATGATTTCTATGGTTGCTTCTCAGTTTTATGTGCCACATAAGTAATTCCAGAAGATGGGTTTGGATTTCTGCCTCCTTTATGGGAGTTGATGACTTGCAACYTCATCCAGTTTCTTTGAGGATAGCCCAGCACTGCTTCTTCTGTACAGTGGCTTGGAGAGATCAGTGGTCACCGCAGGATGCTGTGGGTATGATCAAGTTCTCTCCTGCTGCTTGCCTTTTTTCRTGGGAGGAACAATGAATGAACACAAGGCCATTCCGGGCCATCAGTATCYTGGCCTGGAATTAGTTATGACCAGGACAGAATTGCAAGGGAAAGCACATGGTTTTTGTAACTTATCCTTTCATTCCTCCTGCCCCATAATGTGGGGTAGCCAGGTAAATCTGCTCTCCCTGGTGCAGAGGGATGAGACACCTGGGAATTTTTCAAAGCTGYACTAGGGAAGGTTGAGATCTGATGTGAGGAAGAGTGGTCAAACACTGGAACAGCTTCCTCAAGAGGTGGTCARTGCCCCAAGCCCCCAGCARTGTCAAGGAGGCATTTGAACAGTGCCCTCAATAACATCCTTTAACTTCTGGTCAGCCCTGAAATGGCCAGCAYGTTGGACTAGATGATAATTTTGTGTCCCTTCCAACTGACCAACTAAAATATCCTATCCTGTCCTATCCTTGAATCAGATCCTTCTGGCCCTTTTGCACATGCTCTGTCTTCTTCTCTATTTGGACAGGGATGTGCTGGTTTGCCAGGGAGGAGGAGATGTCCCCTGGAAGGGTACACCAGGGCTGGCATAGCTCTGCTCCTCTGCCCTCCTGCATGGACACAGCATTGATGGATTCAGGCATCAGCTCCCGCTGTGCTTGGAAGAGCTGCAGCCCAGGCTTTGAAGTTGTCGTATCAAATATGCAAGCTGGGCTCTTGAAAATATGTTTTTTTAGGGATGTTTGCACCAACAGAGTCATCTGATGGCTCAGGTRGATGCCCCGTGGCATCTAACTTCTGTTGCCATTTTTCATTTGAGTGATGGCCATGAAAAACTTGACAAGAACCAGTTCTCACAGGCACTGTGCTAATACTAATATTGACTCTAGACTAATTTTAAAGAAGTTGTTATTTTTCATCACACTCAGCTGAACTGCTCAGTTTAGGTAATAGACACCAAACATGGGTATTTTATATTGTTTTAGGCCAAATTTGGAACAAGTTAGTTTGGAAAGACTTGCCTTTTTCTTGGAGTGTGTAGCTGCAGATAGACTCCAASCTTTTTTTAAAGCTTTCCATGATAAAGTTCAAAATGACATGACTCATACCTAAGAAAGAAGAATTATACAGATGGATTTATCATAATGAATCCAARACAAGTCTTTCTGTACATGTGATGTGCAGAGGCTATTTGTCAGCTTTGTAATGCAAAACCATGTCATGACAAAGGGTTAAGCTTGTGGTGCAGGRGAACTGAATGCCAGTGGCTGTGGATGGAGGTCAGGGGAGCTTCTGATCTGGCTATTTACAAGATAATGAACTCTGCCTCCAGTGATATCAGCCTGTTTCCATTGAAATCATGGTTGTATGAGTGATCTATTTGTCRTCACTGGAAGGCTTTACAAGAGTAGGCTGCTTGTGTGACTAAATATTTGCAGGGCTGGGCCTTGAGCTTGTGCAGTGCAATGCAAATTCAAAGCGCTGTAAATGTTTTCAGCAGAAGAATTTTCCACTTCAGAGTGTAAGGAAAGCAGGAAGAGTAAAAGGGAGATAAGGTCACTAAATCATAAGTTTATAGCCTGCATAATGTGTGTCAGAGCAGGTGTGCATGGATATGTATACACAGATATACATTAAAATACATGGAGATACCTGTGGGCMTTTAGGGATATTCCAGCAGATATGGGTGGATACACACAGTGTCTGTATCTATGTGCTACATTCCAATTTTTCTGTTAATGAAAACGTTTAGTAACAGTGCCAGGAATGAGATTCTTGCGCCTTTTAGTTCTTCTGGAGTTTTTCTTCTGGAGTTTAGTGCTGACCATACTAATACATTTATAAATAAAGCCTAGGCCTAGACCTGTGAATTTAGAGTTTATTATTTGAATCACCCACTCCTGCTCTTGGCTCCAATATTCAGCAGCAGACAAAATCCTGCCTCACAGTTTTCAGCACACAGTTCGGGTCCCACTCAAAACTTTCTGCATGATGCTGGGGATGCTCTGTATAAGTCTTTTCCCAGTGAGACTCAGCACTTTGCAGGGTTTGATTGCTATATTTCAATGGAAGAAAATMAATTTACTTCTTGTGTGCCATCTCAATATATTCCATAGCAGCAAAGTTGGCATTGGATATATCTTCAGTAAGTTTAGGTGCTGAGTTCCCTGCATTTTCCAGGTTCCCTGCATGTTACAGGTTTGCATGTGCTTTTGGGCCGATTTGCTATAGATAAAAGTATTTTAATATATATTTTCAGAATATATAAACAGTTTTAAAATATAGATGGAAATATTTTGTGTATATGTTAGATATAAAACCAGGCATGTATGACATATGTCACAAATATACACAAACATATGTGTGTGAATGTATGGATATTTATATATTTATGTACCATCAGCAATGAAGGGAAATTTTTAAAACATGCATGATTAATAAATCTTAGAGTGGCACAAATGTCTCAAATCAGGTATTGGTGAATCACAGCTGTGTCAGGCTGTGCTGGGGATTTCTGCTCTTTCAGGGATGGACTGAGTGTGTCAAGGATGAGAGGTGAATCCAAGGACTGCTTGCCTGAAATGTTACATTAACTTAGCAATAAAGTAGCAAGAGCTTCTAAAATACTCTCCTGCTTTTGAAAYGCAGCAGCTCAAGAAAATGGCTCATCAAAAGGCCAGTAAGAGCTTTTTATTTCTCCCGGGCACCAAAGCACTACAAAATACAATCTCAGTACAACCAGTTTTGATTAAGTAACTCTGTGTCCATATTTTTGAAACGAAGGGCTGTGTCAAGTGTTGACTACTGTTACTCTTCATACATGTGTGATTGCACTTAATTGCATTTTTCTATTGTGGGCACCAATTGGGTCCTACTGTAGTCAAAATTAAAAGTGAATAGTAGTCCAAATTAAAAGARAATAGACTTAGGTTTCTGAAAATTACTTCTGGTGCAATGCAGTTGAGCCTGTCACTTATATTACAGCTGGTAACAGTATTTGAAGTTCACATTCCTTCACTCACRGAAATCTCATGTTCATTAAAGAAAAGAGAGGGAAATTTCCAGTTTTTGGAGTTGTAGAGAAAKAAAAATACCCACTATGTGTTGTAATTTTTAGGGAAATGGTATGGTCTGTAAAGGAGCATTTTGCCCTCAGCAATCCTGCCACACCCCAGCAGCGGAGCTGAGCCCCAGCTGGGGAAATTGGCTGGAGAATCATCTGGAAAAGGTGGGTCCTACTGTTTGTGACTGAGCATCCTCCATAAAGGAAATAAGGAAATGTAACACTTTGGCAGTGGTTCTGGTTTGACATTTATTTTTCTGAAAGTCCAGCCAGAGCGTCTACACCAATGCAGGAGGGCTCATCATTTGCACAGGCTTACCCTGCTGATGACAGCTTAATAAGCTTCTTTATTTTGTGTTTTTATTCAGTAAGCTTGTTGGCTTTTGTGTAGAGGCTGACCTCTGCTTTTGGCCTCCCCTGCTGCCCCAGCTCCTCTGAAAGGGGCGCCTCTGTCCCCATAATTTGTAGTAAAAGGGAATTGTAAAGGGCGGTGAACTGGCCGGCTGTAGGGACACAGGCTCCTACAATGCCATGTAACTTTCACAGGGGCTGACCCTGTGTGTCCAGTGTGCCTAAAAACTGTTGGGATTCAGTGGGAATTTTGGGTGCAGAAAGACTAATGCAYGACTGAGCCTTTATGGCCAAGAGAATCCAAACGGTGAGGGAATAATTTGGTTAACGGGGCTACTTGAAAGAAACGAATTACGGCACATGATGTGAGAACAGGTCAACATTTCATATCTGGCATACATTTTTTCTAAACAGACAGAAAGGCATCCAGTATCGTGACTGTTTGCTATTAGATTCTACACAGAAATATATTGGGTTGGTATTTAAATGCAGTGACTCGAGATAGCAAAAAGATGTGGGATTGTATTTCTTTCCATTCATTTAATTGGAACCATACTGAAAAAGCGTATGAAAACCATCACTTTTCAATATGTCTGAAGTGTAGCTTTGTGATGCTGAGAATGATGTCCAACCTAATAGAATTTCAGATAGAGGAGATATTTTGGCTCATCTTTTGCTTCCAGCTATATTCAGTTTCCCYGTGTGGTTATTTTTCTTGTTACTGTATGCACCAGCTATCTGTTTCTTACTTCACTGTCTGGGAATACAAACCRTTCTGTCTCATTTGTGACCTTAAAGTGGATTGGACAAAAACAAAAGGAAGTTAAAAAAAAAAGTGTTTTGGGTAGTACCCTTGTATTTGTTTCTTGTATTGTGTAAGTCAGCTTTTTAGAGGAAAGGCCTCAGTATTGCTGCCTGGGAATATTTTGCATCTATATATATTCTGTGTTTTGTAAAATCTGTGGTGGTTCATCAGGAGGGGGTGAATATAACCATTTCAGATGCTTAACTGGCTGCTGGGACTTGCTCAGTTTGTAATCATGGTAATTGCACATTCAAAGATGGCCATGTAATTACATGTGCATTTTTGCATTTAGTTTCAGGAGTTCATCTAGAAAAGTATAAATGCGGCCCAATAAATCCCTTATATCTCAGACTTCTGTGCTTTTATAACTTCACATAATTATGTAGTAACACTGTATCTGGAGAGGTTTCACTTAAGTAAAATGAATAAAGAGCTCAGGTTAGATTGTAGATATAATCAGACACTTGGGCCATGAAGACTTTTGCCAAGGTACAAACTGGACACTGAAATGAAAGAATTAGAATTGCTCTCTGAGAGCAAGCCTAACTCATTATTGTTACTATTGGCATTCATGGATTGAGATACAATAGACACAAATAGGTTCTGTGATTTAATTTCTACTCGTGTTCATACGCACGTAGATAGTAAGACTGATTTTTCAATATTTTTTGTGTAAATRTATGTATGTATTGTGTTTGTATAATCAGAAGGAATGGATAATTGTTGTTTGTCTTCTGTGTTTCTATTCCTGGTGTTGTTTTCACAAATGCTGACAGCGTGATGGAGGCTGATACCTTTTTTGAATTCAGTGTTACTGTGAGCCAGCAGTTACTGCAATACTGTAATTTCACAGTCAGGATTGCTTGCTAATTTCCCTTATGGCTTTTTTCCCAGTGGATAGTATTACAGTGCTAAAGACATGAGCTGAATGCTGCAGAAGATACATAAACAGGGKCTAGATTTTGACACTCAGAAGTGAGGGTTTTCAAACCTACTGAGCTGCATTCTGTCTCCTTAGTGTGCCCATACACGAGAGGTGTATAGTTGTAGCTAGTAAGGACTGCAGAATCCAACCTTCCCTGAGAAAATAATGCATATTGTATTAAATATCTTCATTTGATTTAACTTTTGGTTAGCACAGATGGCTTCAACAGTTGTGCTGATGTGATTCTCTAAGATAGTTGGTAGCAGATGAAGGTTTAACTTCTGGCAATAAACTGCACAAAAATGATGTCACGGATGATAAGGAAAAAACCTCAGTCAGGTCCGAATGGCTCTAGGTTGTGAAATTATTGCTGTCGATATCTTTGTCATGGTTGTGGAAGTCAAGACAAAGGGTCCATTTTCCATTACTTCAAATGTTCGAATCAGCATCTATCACAAATTCTCTTTTTGGCATGTTTTAAAATAAAATCTTCTAGCTCTTTTTTTATTTGTTTAGGTTAATGTCYGTGTTTAAGCAGCTGTTTTGAAATACAGTGCCATTTTTACACCAAAAAGAAAAATTGTTTACTTCTTTTACATTTTTTGGCACCCTTTTTTCCTTTAAACATAGACAGCTACAGTCAAAACTAGCAGCATGGTTCATAACAAATCCCGTATTTGCTGACTTTAGCCTGGTCTTTGCTGTTCTGCCTGGGGAGGTCACAAGCCGTAAGAATGTGCTGTGTGCTGCAATCTGCTCCAGCCTCAGCCTGCTCCCTCTGGTCATGGCACTCTGCTTTCCTCATGATTTGGGATCAATCCCTCTTCTGGTCTGCCTGAGCTTGGCTTCCTCTGCAGGGCCATATCCGAGTGCCCTCAGCACAGAGGAACCCTCGGTCATCTTCCCTGAGCTTTTTAAAACTAAAAGAGGTTTGAAAAATCAAATTGCTCAGGAGAAGGCAGTGGAGGAATAGCGACGGCATTTTTTTAACGCTGCGTTTTCACACCGACCCTTTTACTGTATGTTTTATTTGACTGGGGGAAGAGATTACATTTAATTTTATTTCATGTGCATGCTGTTCTGGCTGGAAAGCTGCGATCAGATCCTTATCAGGCTCATTTAACATCCTCTCTGCCAGGGCTTGGCAGGGAGTTCATAAAAGCCTGTCCCTCAGTCTTCAGACATTGTCCCACTCCATATAAAGCAAGACAATCTCTCCTCCACAGTCTTYAAATATTCTTCTTGTGCAATTATTTGTGCAAGTGGAAATCATTCAAATATCCTTGGAAAGCAAATAAAAGAAGAAGCTGGAGTATGGCTGAAATTGCCATTTAAATGCTTTTAAATTGTAGAAGCTACTGGCAAATAGTATTGTGGAGTATTTGCCCTGCTTTAATGATACTGTACACAGAAATTCATCAGGAATAGTAAGAGGCAGTTTCTGGCTGGAAAAAGATAAATGTTGGCTTTTCAGTTTCTTTTCTGGGTGCTGTGTCATTGAAATACACATTGCCACTCAAGGCACAAACAGAAGTCCTATGGAAAATGTCAAAACAATTTTACAATACTTTTTAAGCATACAATCAGTACTATTTAGTCAGGTATTAGATAGGCTAAATTACCTTTGCTCAGATAGTTTTCTGTTTCTGCATTCATAGATACTTTCTGTTATTATTATTATTATTATTATTATTATTATTATTATTATTATTATTATTGTTATTTTTGGTCTTATACATTTGTCATGGGTTGACCCTGTCTGGGTGCCAGGTACCCACCAAAGCTGCTCCCTCACTCTCCTCTTCATCTGGAGAGGGGAGAGAAAATGCAACAAAAGGCTTGTGGTCGAGATGAGGAGTGGGAGTGATCACTTAGCAATTACTGTCATGGGCAAAACACTCAGGGAAAAATTAATTTAGTTTTATAGTAGGGTAATGAAAGATAAAACCAATCTTAAAAGCACCTTCCCCCCACTCCTCCCTTCTTCCTGGGCTTCACTTCACTCCCCATTTCCTGGCCTCCTCTGCTGAGCAGTGCAGGAGAATTGGGAATGAGGGTTGTGGTCAGTTCACCATATGCTGTTTTTGTGTCTCTGCTCCTCRGGGGAGGATTCCTGATAGTCTTCCCCTGCTCCAGTGTGGGGTCCCTCCCACAGGAGGCAGTTGTCCATGAACTTCTCTAGTGCTGAGTCCTTCCCATGGGTGACAGTTCTCCGTGAGCTGTTCCAGCGCGGGTCGCTGCCACTGGGCACAGTCCTTCAGGACCAGGCTGTTCCAGCATGGGYTCCCTCCAGGATCATAAATACTGCCAGGAAACCTGCTCACAGCCTCTTTTGGGAGTTCACATGCTAAGGTGGATTATACTGATGTTGCCTGGTTGTGATTGTTTTCAGCTCTATGGGTATTGCTACCAGGACAGCAATGACATCCCAGACACGCTGACGACCATCACTGAACTGGGCTCGCCATTAGAGATGATTCAGCTTTTACAGACTTCCTGGGAAGACAGATTTCGGGTGAGTAACAACTGTTTTGTAAGGATTTTTTGGAGAGCGAGAAATAGAAAAGTAGTATTATGAAGCAGGGGTTGTGTACTCTTCAGCRCAATTCACATTTATTTAATGTTTGTTTTGCATATGATTCTATCTTGGTTTAGAAGCAGTATTTAGTACGCCCCTTCTGTGGTGTTGAAGATATTGTGTTATTTTGTCTGTTGATGTTATCTAATTGTAACCAGTTATATGGTTATATCTTGAAACATTTCTTACTTGTGTAAAGCTTGAGGCCCAGGATTTTTGGCATTGTGCTCTGCAACTGGGATTTWAACAATAGAAGGATGTTACATTTGTCTCCTGATCCTTATCATAGGTTTGTTTTATAATTGTTTTCTACTGCTTCCTGCTCTGTTCCTTTTTTTCCTGGGGAAAGAGTGAAATAAACGTACATAAACCTCAAACCCAGTTTGTCCACTGCGCTGGCAATTTACCAGGAGCACGAAGGTCACACTTAATTTGTCMAAAATGAAGCCAGACTGTAGCAATGCTTTGATCAAGACAGCGCTGTCTCGCTTGGTGCATGTGGGGATGTGTCRCTGTCTGAGGTTCACTCCCTAGGATGCTGAAAGGCAGCAGCAATATCCATCTGAAACACTTTGGATTGCTTGGCTACATCTGTGCCAGAAAACAAAAAGTGCGCCTGAGTGATGTGCGAGTGGAAAGAGCAAGGTGCAGCCCACGGCTGTGCTGTTGCATTCTTGTACTCTCCACAGGCTGAGAGCAGAATGCCTCTTGGAAATGCTCCCCAGGCCACTGTCCCTGGGAACACTGCAGGAGAACRGCCTCGGTGCTGGTCAGACTCAGCCAGAGACCATGCTGGCCAGTGTGCATATGGGATTAACTTTCTGTGCCCAGGAATGTTCTCTGGGAGGGTTTATTTTACTCATACAGCTGGAGCAAGGGTGTTCCCTGCACTAAACTTCAGCTCCCTTTTCCTGAAAGAAGTACGGTCTTGATAAGCAGTAGAGGTACTCACCGGGGTTCCCAAAACACAGGACCACCTGCCTTTAGCTCATCTCATCCAGGGAATGCAAATAATGGACTGTGATAGCAATTAYGGTCAAAATAAATGACCAGGAGATAGGTTCGGTTATGGGTAATAAACAGAGAAGTTTCCTTCCAGTGTGGATATTTCTGAGTGAGCAGTTGCAAAGGGAGATAAAGGAGAATTAAATGAAGATGCTGAGCTGATTCACAAAGGTGGAATTACAGGTGAAACATTCCTRTGACCACTGTAATGAACTCTTAAATAATGTCATGCTCATTAGTTTGTGTAATGAAGGAAAGAAATAAAACTGTGTCTTCTTGATATGTGAGACTTGTTTGTGGTCGAGTCCTAAAGTGACTGCACAAATCCAGTATGTTATTCCTGCATATGATAATTTTCTCGTGTGTGCAGGGACTCAGCAGTAAGCTGAGTGTGTGACACAGMGGAAAGCCTTCACCTGTGTGTTTAAAGCTTGTGAGGGGGCATTTGCAGTCCCAGCCTGTGACAGGTCTGCACAGGGTTGGGGTTGGTCACAGAAGTTGCTGGTGCAGGAGCAGGGCTCTTTGGCATTGAGAAAAGGCAATTATTTTGGATGACAACCCGTGGTTTTGTTCAAGCTAAATTMYGGGTTTGTGGGCACACGAAGATACRTATRTTATGRSTTAGCTTKGGCTGGATGTACTTTTTCTACACACTGTATTTCAGGATGACGCTTGAGTTCTGTGTCCTTCCAAAGGGAGCAAAGAGTGGTCAAGTTTAGCTCCCCATAAGCAGGCCTGTCTGCACCTACAAACATCTCCATGTGAACTGTGGTATCCTGTAAGTAGGAGAAGGATGTTTCTGTCAGGTCAACCTGGAGCAGGGTTATGTAGAAGCGTGAGATGGTTCTAATGTCCCACAAGTGAAGGGTCTGTGAGGGGTAAATTCAGATTTGCTCAGGTTTCTTACCAAAGGTGCATTGGGGTTCTCCCCTGAGTGTGTTGTTTATGCCCAAGATTGAATTTGGTTTTGACTACTTCAATGCACATGCCCTTAACATTGTATGTTAATAGAAAGCAAAGATTGTTTATGAACAGTAAAAAGTCTGCTAAACTGGGCAAAACCTGTTATTTATTTAATACCTGAAATAAAAAAATCCAGTATTTAACTGCATTCGTATTACTGCTACATTTGGATTAATAAGTTACATAGAGGACCCT
>NW_026623314.1:2040753-2060695 GCF_030028575.1 Malurus melanocephalus | reverse complement strand
TGGTCAGAGTAACCTGCAGGGGGAAAGTGAAACATCAGCACAGAGCTCCCACCTCAGCCTCAAAGTGGGGCATGAGGATCCTCCAAGGCAGACCCACCAAGGCAGACAGATATATGTACTTACCCTGAGGATACTGAGGAGCTACAGGAGAGATCATSTTCCTGGGAATTTGCTTCCTTCTCCCCTGGAAAAAGGAAAGCATCAGAAGAAACGGTGGGAAAAAGTTATAAAAACAGTCAAGAGGCAGGATCAGTACAAAGAAATACAGACACTTTCTGCAGTTGGAGCTCCAGGCATGGGTGCAGGGCGGTCCAGCCAAAATTTCCAGACCTGGAGTTTGTAAAAGAGCAGGATCAGACTGTGTGGTCAACGCCTGCACGTAATGTGTTTTTAAAAGTTAATGCTTTTATTTCTGTTAAAAGTAAGAATAGCAACAATGAGCCCCGCTTCAAGAATAGTGTGGGAAAGCACTTGTAAAGAAGCTTATTTTTGTTTCAAGTCTCTCAGGGTTTTACAATCAGCTATGTTAATCCTGTGAAAAATACCTTGGTTGCAACATTCAGTTTTGAGGGTAAGTTATAATGCTTATATTGAGTCATAAGTTATCAACGTATCTTCAGCTAATGTGGTTCTGTTGTATACTTTGCACTGAGAAAATAAAGGGAGGTGCCCGCGTTTTTGTGTTTCAGATCTGTCTCAGCTTAGTTCGGCTTCTGCATTATTTGGCTCACTCTCCTCTTGGCTCAGTGACATTACTGGATTTTCGGCCCCGGCAGTTTGTGATCGTGGATGGGGAGCTGAAGGTGACAGATCTGGATGATGCCAGCATTGAGGAGAGCTCTTGCACCAGTAACAGCGACTGCTTCATGGAATTCCCTGCGAGAAACTTCACCCTGCCCTGCTCGGTTGAGGGCCGGTGTCAGAGCATGAAYGAAAAGAGGAATCTCTACAATGCCTACAGGTCTGTGATCAGATAAAATAGCAGAGAATTCAGAGTGGGCCTAAAGCTCCAGCATCCTTGGTGGTTATTCACACCAGTGAGATGTACTGTCCCAGACCAAGTAGGCTAAGCCATGAATAATTGTTTCATTTGTGAAAAAACATGGCATTTATAACTTTTGAAATGTTTTGCATACTCTGAGTGTGATTCACCACTCGGTCTAATTCTGTGTTGGTTAAAAGCCACTGAATTCTTAACACAATGGAGATGTTCACAGGAGTGAGGCAGAAGCACTTGTGGAGCTGGGGGCCCATAACTGTGTGGTGAGATGATTCCAGCAGCTCTTAGGTGTGAGTTATGAGGGGTCATCACGGGTTTTGCATCACGAGCTGAGCAAAGGGCTGGCTTCAGAGGCAGAGTTAGAGCTCAGGTTGCATCCTGTGCTCTGGCTCAGTGCTCCCTGCCTTGCTGGAGCATGGTAGGGTGATAACAGCCCCAGTGCATTCCTGGAGCTGCCAGGACCACTCTCAGTTGCTGACAACTTGGGGTCTAATCCCAAATCTTTTAAAGCAAGGGGTGCTTTTCACCCTCTTTTCCCAGCCTGGTCTGTATGGGCAGGTGCTGGGGGACTCGCTCCCAGCCATGCCCACAGTGGAGGACACGTGGGTGATGGGAATGCTGAGCCATGCTGAAGGAAGTGCTCAGCTGTCACAGCCATCTTCCAAACTTGGTTCTAAAGGTGTCTCCAGGCTTAAAGCTGGGTCCTTCTGGATGATGGCTTTGTGTTTGTGGTCTTGGCTCTCCCCCATCAGCCATCACTCCCACAGAGGGCTGTGTGGGGTGCTGGAGGAGTCACATCTCTGCTTTCCAGGGACCTACTAGCAGATGCTCTGCCATGCTCATCCTGCCATTGCTGCTCCATGTGACAGGCACCGCTGGGACAGGCAGCTGCCTTGGCTGATCCAGACAGGAGAATGCAGATCTCAGAGCAGCACTGCCATAATGGTGTGCTAATTTATTGGGCTTCCCTTTCAAGTATCCTGCCATTCGCTGCCTTCCAGACCACAGTGAGGAGAGGCTGCTCCAAAGARCCTTCTGCTTTGGTCGCAGGGCACGGAGCAGCATGTGTGTTGCATTAGCTGACCACACWGAAATGGGCCGTGCCACATGACAGCCATCTGCCGTKGTGCAGCGCAGTAYTTAGTGTGTCCTGCAAGACTTTCCRTTTCCATTTGCTTGGCTTAGAGATCTTGCTTAGCTTGCTAGCTTTTGGTTAAGGCTGTTTTAGTGTTTCTGGCCAGGAAGCCTTTGACAGGCGCCCATCCGTCTCGGTCGTGAGTGGGGATGTGTTTGCGAGCTTGTGGCAGGTCCCTGGTCACGCTGAAGGAAGCGGTCTTTTTCTCATACAGTTTTTGGTATTGCCTTTGAACTGCTCTCAAGCATGCATCCCACTCACAGTGCCCCAGTGTTCTCTGCCCCTGCTTTGCCGTGATCCCACAGAGACACTGGGGTTTTGTTGAGCAGTGGATTCAYGGTGTGGGAGGCTGTGACCACCCGTGCTAAGGCGTTACAGCAAACCCTATACACTTGTCTTGGAGGGTGAAATCCTCACTTCATTAGGCTGCTAAATTTTTTATTTTCATAGGTGCACTCTGTTGCTGTAGGCTTAGAGGTTGCCCTCTGATGCTGTTAGGCAGAAGTCAAAAGCAGCAATATGTCAAACAATGCATAAACTCCTTGTAATTTTAAAACATGCACACCCTAGCCTTGAAAGCATACATAAGTCTATTTAGCTGGGKTTTTATGAGGTAAATAATTAAAGGAGAGAAAACATTTGGGAAGAACCTCTACAAGAACTGGCCCATCTTGATTTTTAGATGGCTCCCTCCTGTCTCAAATGTGTCTCTCTGTCTTTCTCTTCAAATGTTTGGGGGAACAGTTTTCAAAGCACTGGACAGTTTTGAAAGTAAACATAATTAATATTTTGAACTATTAACCAATGGCTGAGATGAATTCTCCATCGCTGAGAATTCTTAAATTAGGATCAGATAGTTCTCAAAAAGAAACAATTTGTGGGGACAAATGTAAAGGGATCTGACACTCCATGTTATGCAGATCACAGAGGATGCCACTGGCCCTGGAATCGATGAATAACAAATGTTCCTGCAATTAAGTTGTGCAGATTCCAGTGTCTGTGCATGTCAGCATTTCACATGTGGGTGTTTGTAGTACAACAGTCCTAGGTTTCTGTAGCCCTGTGACTTTTTTTTGCAAAAAAACCTATTCACAATCAGTTGGACTCTGCGTTAGGGATAATCTCTAAGCTAAAACAGCGGGGCAAAATTTACCAGACAAATGATTTTTTACAGTGTTATGCTGCTCTTCAGATTTCTGTGTGTATTAGCATGGTCTGTTTTATACTCATCCTTAAGAAAACCTACCAGTGGATTATCCCACTTGGGAAAATCATAAACACTATTTRTGTTAGGGTTGACAAAGGCAGTTACATTCTCAAAGACGTTTTCATTGTGTAGAGTCTCAGCTCAATAATACTGCATCTATGATCACTCTTTGGTATCAGTAACTACATTTTKTAATTTGTGCTTATATGAAGCATCTGCTGGTCTCCCTCCTGAGCATGAGTCCCTGGGGGTTACCATTGACAAGGTAGTTTCTGTATATGGAAAATAGTTAAATTTACAAGTTAGATGTGAAGCAGGGCAATTTTCTATTTGGTTCATGTTCTTTCCATTCGGTAATATTTATGTCCAATAGTTCAGTTTATCTTGCCAGATCCTGAACTGCCCATCTCCATCTTAGGTTTCTGTGACACTGAGTTTGTTGAAATAGGTAGTAATATTGGCAGAGTAACAGAACTTTAAAGGAAGAATGTGAAAATTAAATGTACTGCAAATGATGGTATAAGCATATTGTTTTCTTATGCAATTAAAATATTAAAATGGAGTTGTGGAATGTCCTTTTCTGTAGATCTTCAAAAGCCATGTGGACATAACCCTAAGTAATGTGTTCCAGGGGACCCTGCTTCAGCAGGGAGGCTGGACCAGCTGACTTCCAGTGGTGCTTTCCAACCTCACCCGTTCTGTGTTTCCATGATTCTGCATCCATCATTGAATACCTGCATGAATGCATCTTGAATACAGATACATGATAGGARCAGAGAGGACATTCTGTCTTCCAGCAGCATTAAAACAATAGGAGGCAGCTTCATCCTTGCATTAATTTGAAAGTCTAAGAATACCGTAGTAAAGAAAATATTAATTTTGTTTATTAGAAATAAACAGGAGTTTAATTTAAGCACTTGAAAGGTATGAAAGAAGCCAAACCCAAGACTTATGGGGTGGATGGCATCCTTTTAGTTCGTTAAGGTACAGACAGCTTTGCAAATAGTCACAATCCATGGGGCTTCACAGCAAATTGCTGTATTAATGGAACATTTACATGTAGGTACAAGGCAGCCTTGTATGCAGCAGTGTGGTCTAGGTATGCCAGGCAGCTGTGTGAATAGTCTCAGCTATGTGCTCATTTGATCATAGAATACCATTTTATTTCCTGAATAGGTCAGCGGCATATAAGCAATAGGAATTTTATTCCTTATAATGTTCAGGAGTTACCAGATGTTTGTAAACTCGTGTAAAAAACATATAATTCAATATTGGTTACTTTTCTRTTGCAGGTTTTTTTTTACCTATCTTCTTCCACACAGTGCTCCATCCTCACTGAGACCATTACTGGATAAGATAGTCAATGCAACAGGTAATCGCAATAAACATGATAATGTCAAGTATTTGTTTTTTTTGGTGTAACTGTCCCATTTGGGAGGGGAAGGTGATGCTTTTGTGCTCACTGCAATAGGACCAGATTGGTTTTCTATCCAGGATAAAATTGCTCCCATACCAAGAAGGGAAGAATAGGCCTGTATACCAGAGAAATCACATTTTTAGATTTTATTCTAGGCTTCACAGAGGTATTTGCTTCATCCTGACACACCAGCACTGAGGAGAACTTCATCAGAATGCAATTTCTGGAAGAACTTCTGTCCCTGAAAAGGCAAATTTTAATGATCAAACCCAGAATATTTTCTCATTGTCAATGTTACCAGGGGTGTTTTATACCTTAGAAGCCAGAGGAACAAATGACATTATTGTAGGTCTTTACTGATTACCAAGGTTGTGCCTTTGGGACAAGAGTAGCTGCCTGTAGAACTGATTTGAGGGTTTTCCAGTGCCTTGCTCCAGTGTGCATCTGAGGGGGAAATGAATGATGCTGGGCTATAGSTACCAAACAAGCAAAGCTTTGGAGTTCCCTTTATTAGCTGACTTTGATCCYTTGTGAGGAGTCCCCTCGGTGTTTTCTGCTTGCAAGCCTGGGGCTACCAGCTGGATGAGCCAACCTCTGGAATGCCTGGGTGAGGTCAGGTGTGAAASCTGCCTTGTCATAACTCAGGGATTTCCTGCCCACATCACACGGAGCAGAGCACTGTGGGGATCTCATGCTTAGGGCTTCGTTCAAATGAAACCTCCTTTTGTCCTGTGCTGGATGCTCCTCACCAATATTTTCCTTTGCTTTTAAAGGAGAACTTCACTGGGGAATAGATGAGACAGCTGCACAGCTGGAGAGAGTTTTGGATCTGTATAAGAGTGGGGCGTACCTGCAGAACACTACCCGGACGCCTAAAGCTGGTAAAGTGGTCTTTCCTGAAACTTTAAATCGGAAACTTTGTTGTCGTTTTGAGGTTTGCAAGGGCAAATGTGCAGAAAACAAGGCTCAGTGCTCCTTGAAATCATACATGTGATAGTATTTTATCTGCTTTTTGCTGCCTGGGAGCCTCCAATAACCTTCCTTGTTAAGTRATGTGGCTGGACATCCATAAGTGTGAGCAGGCTCTAGTGGGAATAGGGAAATACAAAGGGAGTGTTGCTCTCTGTGACAGATTTATGGAGAATGTGTTTCATCACATCCACATACTGCTGTTGTAGAATCAGAACCTGCCTGAACATACATTGTAGAGAATCCAACCATGAGGCYGTAACCCTCCATGGATTTCCTGGGACTTACAGGAATTTCTTGTAACTAAGCAYTTGTAGATTGGAAGAATAAAATTTTTATTTCCTTTGCAAGGGAATAATGGTGTATCCCTCAGCTTTTGCCAGAAATAATATAAAAAAAAAAATAGAAAAAGGGACAGAATGAAAACAAAGCTGAGTAACAGTGTCTTTTCCATAGTATCTCTATATGCTGTTCAAGCTGTGGTACGAARTGGTGCATATTCTTCCTAGAAGGATAGCTGTGGAATTGTACATGTCAAAGAAAATTATGTGTGCAGGAAATGATTGCTAAGTCAAACAATTGTAAAAGCTGTTTTGCAAATTATTTTTGTGTACGCACAATGTTCATGTCAAGCAGTCAACATAATTGACTGCAAGTTGATAGGAAAATTGTGGCTTTGCTGCAAAACCTCGGTAAAGAGGGAAAGATGGGTTSTAAATGAAGATGAATGTTGGCACAGGGGGTTTGAAAAGTTCAGTGAAGCATTTGCTCACTGAAAGAGACACAGGAGCCAAATTCATTCTGGTTGTAGCACTGTTAACCTCAAAGGACCATGATACCATGGATGAATTTGACCCGCTTATCAGAATAAGTCTATATTTATTTTGTTGTAAAATTGGCAGGAAAAATGTTGCAGGTGTTCATTTAACTTTCTAATTTTCAGCTTTTCATCACAGCCTGTGCTGAGTGATACCTGTCAACACAGCAAAATTATTTTCAGCAGTACAATCAATAGTACAAACATGTCCTTTGTTGAAGAAGTGCCAGGAGAGCTGAAGTTGTTCTATGATGCTGGTTGATTCCAGAGCTCACTGCTGTATCAGGATGAGGTGAAATTTTTGGATTTTAGAGGTCTGYCATGTTTATAAAGACTCTCAAGGASAGAAGCTTTGGACAGCAGCAATAAATGTAACGGTGCAGGTTTCCACTGATGTGGAGCAGAGCTCTGTGTATGTTTAGCTATTGTAATAATTGCACATTTTTAATTCTGTAGAGTCCTGGATAATATAACACAGAACCCACTCACTACCCATGCTCGTGGTTAGTAAAGCCCTACTCCTCAAGGAGCCCTTTTTATTTGTAGGACACTGCTCATTGATTTAGGCACTTTACAGTGTGACCAAAGATGTTGAACATCTGTAGATGCTTTGTGTAATGTATTGGATAATGTACATTAAATACCCGAGTGTAATATTGAATTTCTTGATAGGAAAATGTTCTCAACCAGGGGCAAGGCTGAGGAATTTGGTATCTTACTGGAAATTATACTTAGCTGAGATGGGTTCTCAGGCTGAGCTGCCATGTCTTTAAGATGTGCAGGCCTGTTTCTTGTTTGTTCTATGGCTACTTTAACCAAACAGAAAAGGTATGGTAATTTATTTCTATTTTAAGGCTCCCTTTCCTTGCCAGAAAAGTATGAAGAAGCCATATCATGAGGGTTAAAATGTACCTGCGTACCCACCTGTATAATTTCTATTCCAAACACAATCTTTCCTCAACTGATATTTTACTGATATTTGATATTAATACTGTGCTGGAATTAATTTTTAATATTTTAAATCCAGAGATTATGGAATTGGAAATTACTTAMTAGAATTTATTTGGAGGAATGAGGAATTCTCCTGTGGTACAGTGAGGTTGCAGGRGAGGGTGACAGGTGTTCTGGAATGGAGTGGTGTCCAGGGAATCAGCCTCTTGTACTGGCAGGATGTTCCCATCTGAGATGGCACCCTGACCACCAAAACYGAGGCTGAACAGCTGAGCAGGTGGAATATTTTGCATAAATCTGGCGGGTAGTAAAGGAGTAGAGGGGGATGAAAAGAAACAACTGTGTTATTTTCTCAAGCTGAGGTCCAGTTGAGGTCCTGCTTTCTCCCTATTTGGGAAAAAAAAATAAATTCTTTTTAAGACTGCGTGATTTTATAAAATGTTTTCTGTGTTGCCCTGCAGCATAGAGAAAGTTCAAGAAAGGTGCTTTTCAACCCAGTACTCAGTTAAGGTAAAATTAGAGACGATAATTTGATTCTCAGGCCAGATCAGAGCTAATCAGCRTTGCATTCATACACCAAATTGTGCTGAGGTGGGGGAGGCACAAGTTTGCATYGGTTTTGCTCCAGATGATAGAAATCTCAYGAGGTGACTCYCASTCCTTGAGTGAGTGGATATTCCTGKGRGAGGATTTTCACTCTCACAAACAGTAGAAGTGACAAGAATTTGTGATGCCAATCTCCTGGCATCTAAATGTGACAAGGCAAGGCCTTTCTGGTGCATGATCTATTCTGAAATTCTAAAAGCACAACTGGAGGCAAATCCAGATCGAAGAGTTGTAAGGTTTTGTTCTGTTTTTGAAGGGAAACTACAGGAGGTTCAGGTAATGGTGCTTCAGARTTTGTCTTAGGTCTTAAATGCTTGGAATTACGCACTATCTTGGACAGAGCCTTGTAAACTCATACAAGGAAAGACGAGATCATGATCTTGGGCAAGTCATGTAAGGCCATAACTAAAACATTAACGTTGAGGAAACTGTGTTATCTTTGTGAACTTACGTTTTTGAAAGGAAGAATTCCTATGAATGCCACAAAGTGAGAAAGGTGATATTGATAAGCAGTAGGGAAGTGACACGAAGAAAGTTCTTGTCAGCCTTAGTGTTCCCATAAATAAAGTTTAACAAGATGACATAGTCATATTACAGAAGGTCTTGGATATTAAGCTTTCACTGTGCTTCAGTTGTAAAGATTTTATAGTGCTGTAAATTATATTATGCTCTGGACTTTGGTTTAGTATCCTAGAGTGGAGGCGTGGGAGACATTCGATAGCTGTGTATGTGTTCTGCAGTCATAAATCACGCTGCTGTTCATGTTGATACGGGAACATTGCAGCGTTTAAAACAACACCAGGAACAAATACTTTTATATTCTATTGGCTGTCCGCCTCTCTTGCTGGAATCCAGAAGAATGTGAATTAAAACAGAAGAATGTGAATTAAGGAACTGTGTATTTCTTCTGACACATGTTATCTGAAAATGATTAAATCATTCCATTAATTATCCAGATTAAGGATAATTAATGAGACTGTAAAAAAAACTGGTGATGTTCATCAGTAAAGTCATGCCCCTGTATCAACGTTTTTATTACTTCAATCAAGTGACAGTGATTTGTACCGAGTATCTGGCCCTTGAGCTAAGCCCCAGCCCTTCAGTTAAGTCAGAATTTACTCAGAAATGCRTGAAATCAGCTAACACTTGTAAATCGGATAGCTTTGTTATTCATTAAAGCTAATAGATGACCCATTATTAGGTCTGGGGGTGTGCAAGCCCACGGGAAGCTGTAATTAGCTTCTGTTGTTAGCTGAAAGCATAATTCAAAGCTAAGAAAGCTGGAAGGCTGGACATAAAGCAAAGACACGTTGTGTTTTCCTTTGTCTCAAGACAATTTGGCAGGATTATGMTGTATGTAAATATTTACAGTACAACAGTGTTTTGAAAAAAATATTCTGCAGGGTCCTGCTTAGGAAATTGTAAATCCACCCAAGAATTATGGAAATCAGGAACAAACTGCAGCCCAGATAGTCCTGCTCTATCTTAATATATTATAGTAAATCTTCTTAATCTTAGATTTTTTTTAAATTATTTTTGTACCTGTGCCTTTCCCAGAGCCCTCAGGGCTGAGGTGCCCTAAGCAATGTGTTCTGCTGTTGCTAAACTTCTCCCTGTCCAAGTTGGCAGCCATACACAGCGAAACACTTTCTGCTGAGGTCCTCAGTTCCATTCCAGAATGCCGAAGAAGTCACTGAGCATCATTTACAAATCCTGCAGGCATCTGTCTTCAAGGTTAAATGCCCCAACACATCACCCTAGGCAACTTGTGGCTTGTCCATCGTCAGCTTTTATGACCCAGTGGACCATGTACAATATTTAAGCACCTGTAGGATCATTTTGGGCTCATGGCCTTCAGTAAATTGGTGTGTGCCAGAGGTGGCTGTGGGTATGGAGCAGCTCCACAGCCCAGGGAGTGTCCCTGGGATGTGGGGCAATGAGGCAGGAAAAATGCTCCAGCTGCGTCATGTTAACGGGAATAAAATGTAAGGGAACATGTCGTTCCTCTGGTTATTTATTTGTGTTTCGGTGACAGCCTGCATACCGGTTTAAATACGGCTCTGCTGCGAGCACAATGGAAGCAAAAAAGAGACGAGGCCCGTGTGCAGGAAATGGCTAGGGGACGGAAATACTCCCCAAAGGAGCGGGGCTGTCTCCTGGTCTGACGGCAAAGCCGTGTCCTGCCAGGCCAGCCTGTCTTCCCAAACAGTTGGGATGCGTCGGGAATGATTGAAAGCTGATCATTCCTTCAGACACACCAAAAAGTCGCTTTCCACAGCACACTGCAGGGTGTTTTGCAGGGCCCGCTGTCAGAAGTGTGTTTAAATGTGAGGTATTGAAACGTGAGGAGAAGTTCAGCACAAAATGCAGCGTAACAAAACCATCGGTGTGTTATTGTCTATTTTGGACCCAGCGCTGCTCTCCGTAAGCTCCCTGGGAATCGGAGGAGATTGTTTGTAGAGCAAAGYACTGCTCAATTCCACTTTCTGCTGATATTGGCAAGATCAGGCTTTTTCTGCTTACTTGTAAGCAAAGCAATTAAAAGAAACTCCAGAGCTGCTCTCGAGACTGGAGGAAAAAAGGGAGGGAGAAAAAGGAGCAACGTTATTTTTCTCTCAAGGATAAATGTGGCCGCATCTCTGCCATTGACCCACAGTGTATTGGCAGGTGATAAGAGAACTGGGCAAATCTCCAACAAGTAGCTGTAGTTGGTAGTAAAAATGCAGTCTGGCTGCCGTGGCTGAAATAAACGGTCATTAGGACTGATTAAAGTCAGATTTAGGGTGATTCTGACGGGCTAAAAGGGCRAAACCACAGGCGGTTTCACATAGTTTATTATATACTTGTGGAGCTCTTTATATGATTCAGTCTAGCACAGTGAAAATGAGTGTGTTTATAGATTGTAGTCAGCTTCATGGCAGTGCAGGTGGTTTTTGAAGGAAAAAATATTAGAATGAGAATTTAAAGTGTTGGCTTTCTTTTATAGCTGTTACACTGGTCAGTGATGCTGCAGATTGCTTTTGAAGATACCTCTCTTACTTGTCACAAGAAGTGAGCTTTGAGGATCACATGTGGCCATCAGGGAGGTGTGGCTGGCATGCTAAAAAACTTCCAAGAAGATTTTGGCCTGATTAAAGCASTGTGTTTTGATTGATCAGAACAAACTTGTGAAAATATTTTAACACTATGAAAACTATCACAAAACTTTTTAAGATTGCCTGGATTCAGCATAGAAAGATACTTCGAAGTTCCTAAATGTTTACGGGTCTGAAAAATGTTTCGTAGTAGGATTTATTTGTGTAATTGTGAGCTGCCATGTTACCTCCTGTGTGTTGAACTGGAGTAAATGCATTTTMAGTGACATCAAGATCAGGCTTACTGCGTTGTATCTTTTTGCTTCAATTCTCACAAAATCAGTAGATGGAGGAAAGGATTCTTTTCCTGTCGATACCAGTAGGAATGCCTTGCAATTCTCTGATCTGTTCCTTGCCATTACCTTGATAGACTTTATGTACTCCCTGTCAAGCTATGTGTATGTACGCAAAAGTGTAAATTTATGGCTGCATTTATAGTATTAGGCAAGCATTTATTGGTTTTAAACACCATTAGTCTGGAAATCGACCAGAACTTTGACCTTTTTATGATGTGATTTACTGCCTTGAGCCTTCAAATTCCAAGGACGCCATTTAAGCAAGTTTCAGGTCTTGGCARGACAAAAACTTGAGCTGGATCTGTCTTTGAGCCATTGGGGCACTGCTTAATTGAGTGATTGTGCTGTGGTGCCCAAGATGGTAATTTAAAGTTGTTGGGAATGCCAAGCTCTCCTGAGGGCTGGACTGAATGTCACTGCTGGGACACATCTCAGTGGAGGAGCATCCTGCAGGAGGGTCCTTGTTCACCTTGAAAAAGTCAGTGGAAAGGGAGGACTTTATCTCCTGCCTCTGACAGAACCCCAGGTCATGTAAATCACTGCTGCTCTTTTGTAGTGTGTGTCCATCAGCCAAGAGCCCAACCCTGGACAGCTGTACTGGGAGAAGGAAAGTGCTGTGGGCCTGTGGAAAAGCATATTTATGCTCAGAGGAGTTTCAATATTGGATGATAATTCGAAAGAGGGGTCTTCAAGGTGGGCTTCTCCCTTGCATGAAGTAAAACACATGATGTGATGTGGAGCTGCTCTGCTCAGTGCCTGATGGTGTGCAGAGGGATGCTGCAGCTTCCTCCCAACCCAGTGTGGAGCCCGTCAGACTCCCAAAGTGCCCTCAAAAAGAGCCAGGACACGCTCCCTGCTGGCACAGAGAATCAGRCAGACTCTTCATCTCCTTCTCCCACAGCAAGGACCATCCTTTTGGGAATACCCTCTGCGGCGTGGGGCTTGGCACCGTGCAGTGTGAGGCAGCAATTCTGTGGTGTGCTAAGGGGAGCTGTGAATAATCACATTTTATTTCCAGTCAACATGACATGTATGCTGATACAAATGGTTACATATGGCGTTGACTGCAGGGAATTGATTTTTTTTTTTGTTTTTAATTGGTGTACATCATTTTACTGGCCTAGGCTGTGAGGTGCAAATCAATACTCAGGAGTTGCAGTGTGGAGATAAGAGAATATTCTGTTACATTCCATTGTTGTTATATTACAGCTGATAGAGAAACTCGGAAAAAAAGGGACTTTACCTATGCAGCCAGCAGCAGTTTGATTTATKCTCTGACTTCTCTTCAGAAGAAATGCATAAATATTTTTGATGGAGAAATGGCCATTTGTAATGTGGAATACATTTTGATATTTTCTTTTTTTTTTCTTGTGCATGAATCTGCATTTTCTGAATTAAGAAGACTTTTTTGCTTTTCATTTAACTGGAACATGATCAGCTCTGATTTTGCTTCTTGTTTGGGAATGTTTCTTACGATACTTTTAATGAGCTAAGGCTTAAAATAGAATGCATTTACTACATTTGTTTCCCACTGTTTCAGACTGTGTGGTGAGAAGGAGCACTTGTGAATGTGTCCTTCTTTTCCCAGCTGAAATACTGACAGTTTGGAGTAGCAGACACACTCGCCTTTGACTCGGCAGTGTTCCTACAACGTGCTGTATGAAATATTAGCAGGCTGAATCAGCAGAGCCAGGCAGAAAATGCCTGAACCAAAGTGGCTTAAGAATAGGCTGTGAGTCAGGGCAGGCTGCTCTGGTTTCCATAATAGATACAATTAGAAGAAATATAGAATGTATTTAGCTTTTTGAATAGGATGTGGGGAGGAGAGACAGGAGGGAACCATTAATTTGCGCGTCTGGAGGCTAAATAGAAATGTTTATAAATGATCAGTTGGATTTGCTGATGCATTCATTAGAGAAAGCCCCGTTAGTGGCTGGGAAAGTGAGAGGAGCTGTGAACAGAGAACAAGAGGCAGCTCATAAAGGCAAGTGAGACTGAACGGCAGCCAAGGGAGAGGAGCAGTCGGCGGGGCAGCGCGGAGGCGCTGGGCGAGGACCGCGCTGACATGCTCCCGCTTTTTTCCCCCCCTCTTCTCTTCAGAGGCCCATCAAGCGACTCCTCTTTTGTCCTAATCTGAGCAAGCAAAAAAAAGTTTGCTTAATTAAAAGCCTGTCTTTTCTTCCTTCTCTAAAGGAGCTGGAGAAAAATAGCATGCTCTTCTGAGGGAGAGGGAGGGCTGGGAACGCCTGGTCAGGTCTCACCCCGACAATCCTGCTCACTGTTGAGAAGTAGGACAGTGAGGCAGTTCATTCAAGTGGATGCTGTTTATTCAATGGGACATTCTTCCTGTGAAACTCCTAATAAAACCAAAGCCTGGCCTCCGCAGTGGGGAAGGGGAAGGGGTTTTGTGCRCAGACTGTTTATTTACAGACGCTTTTTGGAGGAAAAGGTGAGAAGAAGAAAGGGGGARAGGAAAAGGAAAGTAAGGTGCAGAGCTATAAACACTTTTGGGAGTAAACCAGGGCTGGTACACTCGAACCCGTCAGCTTTTCCGTCATATATCCTGCTCGTTAGCTGCTCTAATAAACCTTGCCTGTTAAAAACAACCAGTTTACTGGAGCTCTCAAACAACTGCTATGCCCTGATTTGCAGAGTACAGACGGGTGCCCGAAGCTTTTATTCCTGATGAGAACTACAGATGCTGGCCATCTTACCACCACAAGGGTTGCCTCCTCTCTGTGTTTGATGTCAASGAAGCCATCGAGATCTGTGACAGCTACTCCCAGTGCAAAGCTTTTGTCCTAACAAACCAGACAACTTGGACAGGTGAGTCCTGGATGCTGTGGGGCAGAAGCAGCAGCTGAGTCACCTATTCTGGCTGCTCAAAGTGTTTTGATAGAGCTTGGGGAGTGTGTTGTGCTGGGCTGTGGGAGTCACCAGCAGCATCTAGAAGTGAGGTGGTTTCTGAAGGTTCAGCTGAGGCAGCTTAATTTTTGCTGAGGCTTCTCTTTGCCAGCTGTCAGGGGAGCAGAAACCTACAGACAGGCTCACAGGGGCTGGCTCTAGAGGGCTGAGCATGTGGAGCCCAGGTTACCAAACCACAGYATCTGAAATGTTATTTTTTTGCATTTTTGTGCTTCTGGGAGGTGTGAACAGACACTTCCATGGAACCAAGAGAAAACTAATTCCTCTTAACCTTGCCTATGGCTAACCAGTGACTAGTCGTCGTGTCAGACTATCTGTAGTTGGAATATTGAAGTTAATGAATATACTAAAAAAGTATTTTTTCTGGCACAGRGAAATTCATAGGAAATTTAGAGCAGCTCCTGTCTCAGGTTACAATATTAAAAGCAAATGGGACTTAGCAGCAATATTTCTAGTCTTATTTGTCATTCCCTTTACCCTATAATTCCTGATGCAGGAGCCCTTGAGTCCCTGCAGCCTGAGCTCGGAAATTTGCTCAGTGGTTGAGGCATCCTGTTTGCCACGTTTTAAAGAAAATAGTGTTGTGGGAGCCCCCTAGAGCGGCAGGCTGGGAGCAAATAACATTTGATTTTCTGGAGTTTAGCGAGGGAAGGAAGAAGCAGAACAGATCTGGAGTGTAATCTGTGGTCTTTGCTGCAAGGAAARGCAATGATTTCGCAGGTCTGTGGGGCAGCAGGAGCTCWTTGGGAGGCAGGGATGTGGATAAGATGCAGGTCAATAAGTTTGGGGAGGTGGAAGAACTGTGCTGTGGCTCCCACAAATATCAAACAAAGAAACCTTGCCAAATTCAGCCCCCACTGGCCTTGGACATGTGTGGCAGGTGCCTTACACTACCCAGGCTGTTGTCACATACTGCTGCTTTTTGTCTGAGGGCTAGAAATCATGTAACAGCTTATTTAAAACCCAGAGCTACAAAGTGATCAGCAAGAGCTATTTCAGAGAAAGTCACGTTTAATATGGCTTGCACTGATCAGTTTGGTAAAGATTCAAGCGTGCAAATGTGATTCTGCTCCTGTACAATCAAATGAATCAATGTTTTTATCAGTGGGAGTCTCAAAATACTCTTTTAAAAGATCACATGGAATTTGTATTAAAATCTTCGGAGCTTTCCTTCATTTACTGTTAGCTGTGCACAGCTGTGTCTTGACCATAATTAGATAAGAGTAAAGATACTGAAACTGAGGGAAATTTGGTGTCATTTTAGACAGAAACATTTCAGGTTTATAGTAGCTTAAGTTAAGAGAGGATACAGTCTAAAAATTTGGTGTCATTTTAGACATAAACATTTCAGGTATGTACCAGCTGAAGTTAAGAGAGGATTCAGTCTTGCATGGCCTGAAAAATGGGTAGGTTGAGGTAGAATTTGAAATGTCAGTATTTTAAGGTAGTCAACCTTTTGCTCATCGCTTCTAAATATTTTTCCCTTCCCTTCCCCCTTTGCTATTCAATGCAGGTCGGCAGCTTGTCTTCTTCAAGATGGCCTCAAATCATATTGTGCCTGATCCTGGCAAGATAACGTATGTGAAGGTGACAGACTGACACCCAAAGTGGCTCAGTCTGACACGTGAGTGATAAGAACTGTTTGTGTATAAATGTAGGCAGCTGTTAGGTAGACGATGGCTGTGGCCGGGGAAATAATTGCACTATTACTCATTCTAATCTATAGAGTGCTAAAGGAAACTTTAAAGAAATAACCTGCATGACCAGGATGAATGTGCAATAAAACCAGRTTTTGAAAATGTGATTTAAAAACGAAACAGGACAAAAAAAAYCCAAAGCAAAGTACAAGAGATGATACACTGTTAGAGTATAATTTTGGTTATAAATCAGCTGGCAGCTCTGGCTTTTCTAACCAAGGTTAGCATAACATTTCTGACCTACACATGTGTGTCCAGGGATGAAAGCTGATCATTTCTCTGGGAAGTCTGAATGCTCTGTGCTGATATTTATTTGGGCACGTACAATCACACCAGAGGAACTGAAGCGTATCAGTTTGTCTGCTGAATAGCAAACGTTGCTGAGGACAATCAGCATTTGTGTGAAAGTTATGGAATATGCAATGCCGGCATATTTGTCAAACGAAAGGAATTGCTTATGTTTAGAATTRCAAGACTGCAACTCATTTTCATTTTTGCTTCCAATGTTATCATAAAGTTTCATTTTTAATTTGAAAGAGCCGTTTTGTAGATCTAGCAAATCACATAAGCATATGAATAGTCCCACTGAAAGGGCAGGGACTTAYCCAAGTGCTGAGTGCTTTGCTGGATAGGCCTAAGCATATGCTTACAATTAAGCCCGTGCTTAGGACTTTTGTTGAATTGTTCTGGAAACCACATCTTTGACAGGCTGGCAAAGCAGTCCAGCTGGTTGAACAGTCCTAATTTAATGACTATCTTGCAGTTATTGTACCTTTTATCATCAGATCCTTGATTTTCTAAGGCATCGCTTGCTAATTCTTAGAGTGAATGAAGTAAATGACCTTAATGATGTCAAATGAATGCTAGCCTTAATTCTATATAAAATGCATCTTAAAGGCAGGGTGTGTCTAGAGAATTTGCTTTCAGTGAAAGCAATGAAGTAAATGCTAAAGTGACCAATGTCATACTGTTTTGTAGTTTGTACAGTCAGGAAAAGATGTGCTTTTGTTTCTCAAATTGTTTATTTTTGTAAAAAAAAAAAAAAGATAAATAAAATTTCTTTTATTCTTGATTTGTGTATGTGTGTGTTTCAAATAAATGCCTTTTTTTGAATACATAAATATTGTATGTTAAGTTAGGTTTGGAATATCTTTTCCAGAAAGGACTGAGGTTTTTCCAGTGGCTCCCAGTGAAGGGTCTGCTGGTGCCTGGAGTACTTGGTGGCTTTGTCTGTGTGGTTGCCTGTCCCAAAGTGAGTCCTGGTTAGAAAACAGTGGTTGAGCAGCCTTTTCTTCTCCAGGCTTTGCATTGTGCTGGTGTCAGTCTTTCAGCACTTGGAAGGGGCAATGGTGAGAGCAGGACCTGATGAAATTGCTCCTTGGGTTAAAAGGTGCATTTTGTCTCCCAGGGAGGGGTGGGGAAGGAGAGCAGGAGAGGCAGAGAAGCCGGGCAGCAGTGTGACCATGGATTGGAGAAGGTCCAACAGTGACACCATTGGCAGCTTGTCTTGTGTCCCCACAGTTTCCCTGAGGTCACTGATGCCCTAATGGCTCTGGCAATTGGCTGAAGTGACGCTCTGTAATGGCTGTAACTCACAAATTATCAAACTCCCGGCCCCARGAGCTCAGCTGATTGTGTCGCCCTGCACTTAGGAACCCATCAATCATACCGTGGTAATAAACAAACACTACGGATTCTTTTAAAATTGCTGCATAAATCATGCCAACACACACTGCACAGTTCATTGATGTGATATGGGCTGCTGGCACTGAGGTGCTGGTATGTATTTTGAAAGTCTTTAACCTCCTGTGATTTCCTTCCCATTAAGCGCTGCGCAGTTCCAAAAATACTCAGCGTTCAAAAACATTCTTTAAATTTAAATGCTTCAGTTGCGTTCCTATGTRAAAAATGCYAGCATTTAAAAGGAAAAAGAGGCATCCAGRGTAATACTTTATTGCTGTAGTAGGTAACTTCAATCATTTCATTCCATCACTTTCTGTGCACTGGAAAGAAATGCCTCTTAAGTCAGGAATTGTTTATCCCTAGAATTAAACAAAGTTGCCAAACCAATTTACATCAGCTTTTGCAAACAGAGATCGAGTAAGCAAGAAAGAAACATAACTGTGAGCCAAGAAGCTGGATTCTAAATTTCAGTGGTAATCAACTTTATACAGGCAGGTTTTRTAACTCTGAGAGTAAGGCTTTCCAGTGGAAATGCTGATTAAAATCCTGGTAAGAGAGGTGTGATACTACAATAAGGGAATTTAACAGTTGTAATAAACTCTGGTAGAATTCTCAATTTAYGTGGAGAAAGTGATTTTTGCAGCAGTGGGTCTGATTCAGCAAAGCTCCTGACTGGCACTCGAGGCATGGAAACCCTTGAAGAGCCACAGAGGAGGAGGAAGAGGAGGAAACAAGGCACAAAGCGAGTCGGTGGGTCTGGGCTGGTCTGCCTAGGACCTGCTTCACGTTTTCTGTGGAAAAGGCATTTCTATCTGGTTTTCCCCCTAACTTTTGGACTGCTTTTTACATTTCCTGGCTTCCTCAAGCCGCAAGGTAGAAATATGAAAGAAGACACCCACAGGGCTTTAAGCGGCCGCTGTCTATGTGCACGTGTACGTGCGTGTATACGTATTTATGTCCGTGTCGTGCTGAACGGGGAGAGCTTATTTCCTCAGTGAGAAACCAATTGCCTGTGCACAAAATGAAGTGCTAAACAGGATGTTGAGTTCATCTGGAGAAGTGAGAGCTGYGTGAGGCMATGGGTGCCACAGCTCTGCAGGGGCTGTCGGGGGTTGCAGGGGAGACATGACAAGGGCTTTCATCTTTGTTTAGCCCAAAATAAAAACGCATTCTATTTTACCCTGTCTTGTCAGAGCCTACTGCTTTATCTCAGCACATTTTTCAAAACTTTTTACCCAACTTCAGTGTGTCTTTTTAATTAGAAAGCTGAGGTCTCCTGTACTCAGCTTCAGAAACAGTGGTCACAACTCCCATCACATCTGGGAGAAATCTGTGGTGAAAYGAGTGACATTGCCATGAGCATTCACTGCCAGGACACAAAGCCTGAAAACAAGTGGGCCCTGTTTCCAGCTGAGAAGCCCAGGTAAGTTGGTGAAAAGAGTGAAAGGGGTTGGTTGGGCAGTGAGATTCTGGCAAAGAATCTCAAAGAGATACTCTTTCACTGTGAGATAAAGGAATTTAATGTGGTACCATTGTTTGGGCTTTGCCCTGCATCTCACTGCTTCACTGAGGCATTTTGCTTAGCCTTGCCTGCCACAATCACCAAGTTTCCTGTAAAGTATGTGAGATTTGTGAGAATGGCAGAGTGGGGTGCAGGGAGGGCAGCAACTTGGCATGAAAGCAGCTTTCTCTGTTACCAGTCTGTGTCTGTGGTGTGGCAGCCTCAGGGGACACTGTCCTGGGGCAGGACCTGACCATGGAAGGTGCACAGTGAAGACCTTGTCCCTGCCTCTGAAATTCACCTTATCAACTTGTACCAAGAGGATTTGTAATTCAGAGCATGTGGAAGGTGATAGTSAATGTCCAGACATCATGTTATGTTGCCTGTCAGGAAGTAGTAATAAGAACAGTGATGATATGAACAGAGATGTTCAGATTTAGTAGGSAGAGCCTTATCTTGTTTAGCACTAAATTCTGTGAAGGCTTAACTGTCAGGGGGAAAAAGAAAGGAATAATGGAATGGCAAGACTGTTCACAAGTTTTTTTCCAGCAAAACATATCCCTAACCTTTTGGTCAAAATAAGAAATAGTGTTGAAAGAAGTCA
>NW_026623314.1:2002617-2040688 GCF_030028575.1 Malurus melanocephalus | reverse complement strand
AACATTTGTAGAAAGCAGGCAGTATATAAAGACCTCACAAGGTACAAGTTGATAAGGTGAATTCCAGAATCAGTGACAAAACATGTTAATGTTTTCTGAGATGTGATCATTGAATCCTGTTTTTTGGTGAAGAAAACATTTATCTCTCTGCGTTTCAAGCAGGAGTGAGCCATGTTGGGCTGGCTCGGGCTGACGGCCTCTGAGAGCTCCCAGGGCAATGCAGAGTCCCTGTCCTTTCTTCAGTGCTCACTTGGGCCTTGTCATTTCAACTCTAACAAGTAAGCTTTTTGCAAGTAAGTATCAGTGGCTTTTTTCCAGTTGGCATGGGTGCTTTTAAGAGGCACATTTAAAAAGTGTGAAGGAAACAAGACATTGTGTCTCTTCTCTTTGTAGTTGTGTACAGTCAACAATTGCCTTTGGGTAATAGGTGCCCAAYTTCTCTGCAAACTGATGGGAAATATAATTCAGTAGGAGCCACCCTCGTTATGAAACTGTCTTTGATGTCAAGCCAGAGGGCAAACAACATATTTATTGGAAATTGTGGCTTTTAAACAAAAAATCCCTGCTAACCACAGTTTTTCAGCAAATGACTGTGAGGCTGAGAAGGAAGACTAAACTATCCAGTGGCTACTTGAAATGATAAAGCCAGAACCTGATCTTACTTAGCTTGATTTTACCAGTCTAAATCAGTTAATCCTTGGCTCATGTTCATGTAAAACAGAATCAGACTGTTGGATTTTAAAGTATCTATGGAGCAGGAACTCAGTAAAACCTACCTCTTGGGCCTAAATGTTTGAGCCATATAAGTGGGGAAAATTACACCGATTTTCCCATATATACATGTCCATGTGAGTACGTGTAAGTTCCTGTGAAATTTAAACAATGAACAATATTATCTTTTAGATGGAAGCTTTAGCAAGATGCAGAAAATCAAAGACATATTATTTACTAAATAGTGCCAGGAAAGGAGTATGAATTCTACACATTTACAATCATTGTTTAATAGGTGTAATGCCATTCCTATTTATCATCCTTCTGCCAACTTCAAGTAGCCCTAAGAACAATTTCCAGTTGTCAATACTACAAGTACCTGGCATGTATGAAGATAATGGTACAAATTGGTATTTATGAATTACAGCTTTCTATAAATACTCGAGCAGGAATGCAGAGCAGCCAGTCAGTSAAATAGATGACCAGGGGCACAGTGGCACTTTTAGAACTGGATGTATGAAATATTTTGTACAAGACCTTGGTTTTGTGCAAGTTTGTGACCTTTAAAAACCTCATATGACTTACTGGCAGGTATTGCCTCATTCTTGGGCACAAGCTGCTGATCAGCATGTGTGCTGCTGTTTCTGCAAGTTTTACCATCCTGTCCTTTAACCCCCAAGAGTTACAAACATAAAGCCTCTCTAAAGAGTGGAAACACTTCAATTAAGTGTCACGCTTTCATCTGTACTTGGCTCTGATTTGTGATTCATTATACCATTTTGGTCAACAGCGGCTCTCGAGCATAAAGAATATTACAGAGGCAAAAAATAATGCAGATTTTGTCACACAGRCAGTGAATTTGTGAGCAGTCTCTGCACTGTCTACCTAGAGAATTGAAAAGTTTAATGACTTGGATTATGGGTCAAGGTGGTAGATGTGAAAAGAAATCACCATTTTGCTGCCTTATATTGCAACATATGTTCATGGCCTATAATTATTCTGATATACARTCCATGTCCTAAAGGCCGAGTCCTGGAATTGTGTATTCCTAGGTGAACAAACTCCTCTTTGMCTCTTTTTGCCAACTTCTAAAGAGGAGAAATAAAAGACAGCTCTATGATAATATATAATATACATAYATATAATCCTCTTGCAATTCAGAAACCAGAGTAGCTGCAGTGCAGTTGACTCTGCTTGGCTTCTGTGCAGTAACAACCAATGGACCAGAGTGGGCAGCTAAAGTTAGCAGTAATTCCAAAGGGGATGCTGATGCTAACCAAAAATATCAGTGGATGGCAAACATATCTCATTCTAATAGTAGGAAAGGGACATRAGAACTATATCATAAAAAGGTGGTGTAGGAAAACCTACCTATGAGAAATACCATTTGTATCATAATTGGATCATTTGCTGTGGGGGGGAAAACAAATAACAAAGTCCAAAAATTCCACCTGACATATCAGGGAGAGATTAACTCTTACCTTTCTGAAATCACCAGCCCATGTAATGCCAGTTCAGTTTCTTCAGTACCCTTTGCAATTTATTTCTCTCCAGATTTCAGTCCTGCCATYCTTGCCCAGAGATKGTGGATTCCTGGTGTGTGACAGCAGGAAATGACAGCAATGCTGTGGCTGCTCAGCCAGCCTTGGTTCTTGCCTCGTGTTGCAATTCCCTCACCAAAGTTGCATGGAACACGCCTTCAGCTTGCTTGGGATAAATTCCCTCAGYGTGTTAACTCAGTGTTCCTAATAAAAATGACTAAAGACTGTTTTCTTATGGTGAGATAAAGCACCCTCCAATGCCATCTAGTGATGCTGACAGAATCTTATTCAAAACCCCAGCTCTTGYACATTCCAGGTAGTAAATGTTTCATGTGTTTACACTATGAAGTATAGTTAYGCTTTGAGAGCAATCRMAACAATTTCTTCARTTAAWTTCAGCAGTTTTTACTAATTTACTCAGATAATTTACTATATACTGATATGTGGCCTTTTTTTTTCCCTTTTAAATTGCTGGGTGATGTAAGGGGCAGCTGAATGAGCTCCAGCTGTCACCCAGGACCTTGGTGCCATATGCCATGTTGATTGCCCTCAATTCAAACTCAACAACAGGGCAATGTGAAGCGGCCTGTTCAGTACCTTCCAAGTTGCACAAAACTTGCTTTAAACCAGAATCCTACAGAAAAATGCTAATAATTAAAAAAATGCACGTTGTTTATTGCAGCAAACCATATATGAATGGCATAGAATTTMTGTTGCCGTGTCCTCTAGAAGCTGTTTAGGCTGATAAGGTTTCATACAGCCACAGAAAATCTGGGGAAGGGAATGCAGAGGGGATGGAGAAGGGAATGGCAAATTTGCTGTGTTTAATGTATTGGACACCATCTGTATTTTATTCAAATAGGGTTATATATTTTGTGAAAATAAAAACCAGCCTCGTGAGTCAGTGTGTGCAAGGCAGTCACTTGAATATATATAATGGGAAACATGTTTTAGGTTGGAAGTTGCAAAGGGAAATCAAATGTTTGAAGTGTCAAAGTTGGAGAAATATAAAATACGCCTGACACCGTAGCTATTGAAGCCAAAATGAATAAATCATCATCTCAGGAAAGAAAACCCCACCAAGTTCTTGGCTATAACCTTCATTTTCCKACACTCAAATAAAATTACATACAACCTGATAATTTAACCAGACTTGTCAATAAGAACTGATGGCTTCAGCAGACACTATCACTTCATGCTTCAGTGTAGACTTCAGAAGCATCCAGTAATTTATCCAAGAAATAAATTTAGTGTCAAACTTGTCTCTTCAAGTTGATAGATAGAAGAACCTTGTGCAGTGGAGCTGATGTGAAATATGCCATATTGCAGAACACTAGGGTAAAATTAAATTAATGCCAGCTCAGTAGTTCATTCCCCACGTACAGCTTTTCCTGAGCAGTTGTGTAAGAAGGATTTTAGTATCTTTCAAAGCAGTGCAAGCATGACTTCCAAGAAGGAACTTGAGAGCGACTTTGAGGTTACAAGAATAGGAGCCTGWGTTTACACTCCAATTTCTGTTGCAGTCTCAGTATTTATTCTGGTCAAGTTTTAAACCATTTTCTCTTCACATTGGGCTTGCTGTCAAAAATGTGATTTGCAAACATAGTAACACCTATCTGTGAAAGTTACTGGGACATGGTGTTTCCTGGCTTTTRTTCATCAAAATTTTATTTATAACAAAGCAGCCTGATGGAGAGATGAGAGATATTTTAGCTGCAATTTGACATGCAATTATTTGGGCAAACCGAGGCCATTATTTTACTGCTTTAGATGCATACACACCAGTTTATTTATTTGTCAGAAATGTCCCTGGAAATTGTAAATCAAAATTATSAATCATTTTTATTTGCTGAAAATAACCTGGCTGGCCTTTTACTTGCTAAAAATACGTTAGCTGCTCTAAAGCTTCTGCTGTGCAAAGCCTGAATGCGCCAGCGAGGGAGTGATCAGCACTGGATAAGGCATCCCAAATCTCCCTTTCGTGCTGGCCCTAGGCACGTTACTCTGTACTCTCTAATTTCTGTTCCTTTCCCAGCTGTGACCCATAGAGAGATGGTTTAATAAATTAAACACTGTCTGTGAGTGTCATATCTCTTGTCTCTGCAACTGTGGCAGTTCCAACATCTCCTACTTTGAAAAGAAGCTCTTCAGCTTAGTCTTGCTGCATACACAGCAGCAGAAAATCGTTGTTCTGCAACTAAATGCTTTTCTATTAGCATGATATCTTAATTAAATCTACAAATAGAGCACGTCTTTGGTGTTTTCAGCAATTTTTTCCCTCTGTGAATTACTTTCAAAATTTGTTTGTCAGCCAGAAACTCTGTCCAAGGGAAGTTGGAAACAATGTTCAGCTTAGAATCTTGACACTAGCACATACTGTCCACAGAAGGCCATTTAAAACATTTGTTTAGCAAAACCTCACTCCCTCTGAAAAGAAAGTAGGGGCTTTTACCATCCTGGAAGATTAATTTAAATGTCTAGCAGCGGATATTTCTACATGAAGATTGGAATTTCTCATTACTCCCCCTTTCAACAGTTAGTTCGGAAAGTTTCTGAAAGSACCTCTGCTAATGGAACTGAAAAAGGGTGCAACACTGCAATCTTTTTGGCATCTATTACTATTATATGAACCTGGACTAAGCAATGAGTTTCTGTTTTTTCTGGGCATAGTTTGTAAAAGCAACTGAGGCAGATTCAGAGTGATCYGATCCTGTAGTTCAGGATCTCCAATCTCAGTTTTTGAGTTCTTGCCCACAATTACCTTGTTGAATGAGTGGCTTATAGGTTGAACTAATTCAGGAATAATGGTGAGGTAAGTGAACACTGAATTTGGGCTATTAACTTCAGATGACTGTGTGAAAATGAGATACCCACTGTGTATATTTTTTTTACAATAATGCTGTTAAATTCCCTGTTGGGAAGGCAAGTTTTAAAGCAGGTCCAAAAATTTCTCCTTTGAGGTCACCTGTTACTTAAATGTACTTACTAGAAGACATTCATATGCATGAAATTGTTTTCCAATCTCTAGTTACACTTCATGTGATAAACCTGAGAAGCTCAGCAATCAAAGGTATCAGTTACTCTGCTTTATATATTGAGTACGTTTGCTGTAAATGAACACAAGAGATCTGATCCTCTCCTCAATCTGGGTGAAGATTTTCTGAACAATTCTTTATCTCCAAATGTCTAAGTTTCACAGATACAGTTATCCAGCTTTGTGGTAAATGCAGAAGACCACTAAGAACTAAATACAAAGGAACTGGGCAAGATGAGATACCCTTACACTTGAAAGCAGCCCTTGAGAGCAACTTGCGTCTTGTCTCCAAGCTAGAAAAATACTTGTGWAAAACTGCAGGAGTGCAGAAAAAAGACGAGGAAGAGAGAGCAAAGCCTGTCTACTTTCCCTGAACTGTTGTGTTCACTTGTGGAACTCGACTCAAAAAGCTTACCTCTGTCATGTGAGGTGCATGAGAGGCAAAGGAGGCTTAACACATTTACATTCCAGCCTCTTTAACATGCCTTTCTTGCTCCTTTTGGTTTTTCACTCTCTATCACATTATAACACTGTCATTTTTATACAGCAGTTGTATGTGAATTGATGACTTAAATTGGAATTGTATGTGAATTGATGAYTTAAATTGGTTTTGTCATGGAAAGGTCACATTCCTCCTGCAGCCCATCGTTTCTGCACTGTACTGCAAAATGAGGGCTCCTCATGCAGCCTTTGCTCTCAGGCAAGCCCCAGCCCAATACAAACAAAGCCATTGACTTCAGCGTGCCTGCTCCTATGAATAAGGCCTGTAAGATACAGCCTGTACATTCCAAATTGCCTCCTTTTTTGTGCCATTCACACCAGGGATTAATATCTATGGGAGGCTTTTGTGAAGCCTTCACCCTCTTGCCCTTCCACAGCCCAGCAGTAGCTATGATTTCAAGGATGCAGAGGGATCCTTTTCTCCATACTGCCCTTTGTAAATCAGCCCTTTAGCTGAGTTTGGGGAAACTGAAAATTWTCTTCCAGCCTGTAATTTAAAGTCCTGAATTGCCTTTATTAGAATACTGGTGGAAGGTCTRAGAGCCAGTGCTTTTCAGTTCCAACTGCCTGTTGATATTTCTCTGCCCTCTGTCAAAATTTAGAAATTAGAGAATGGCAGTGGCTGTGAAATACAAGCTGTCCATTAGCTCACCTAAGAAATGATGCATTGAATATTCATTGTTCCCCCTTGCAAAATGTCATTTTTCCACGAGTGCCGCTTAAAGCAGTTCAGAGAATACATTTGCATAAACCATTTGTCAGAAACAGAAGACTCTTTGTGAAGAACTATTAAGAAACCACATAATCTACTTCTCTGTTCTTATGCAAGTTCCAGGGAGAAGACAGAGCTCCTTTGTAAACAGAATCTAAATACAAATGCTGGCTATGTTTTCTCTGCAATCAAAATTCCATAAATAATAAAATTGCAGTTCAAAACCAGAAGTACCTGAAATTGTTAAATGTAATGTTAATGATTTCCTGGCAGTATATGAGACTTAGAAAGTTTAACACTATTAATATCCATGCTATTTTGACTGAGCTGAACTCCCCCTCTGCAGTTCTGCTAAATAAAGCTGTAATTAAYCTGCAACACAAATTTGGATATCTCCAGTTCCTGGGGAAAAGCATTTTTATAATACATCAGGGGAAGCTGATTCTGTAAATTCAGTTGTGGATTTTAACAGCCTTCATAATTCATTGCTGTCTCCGTGATTTTCTGCATTTATTGCCTGTCTGAGCCCTTTTGTCGAGATAGGTGGCCTTAAAGGTTGCTTTTTTTTTACGGTACCACCTTTCCTCTTTAACGWTTCATTGCCCTTGTGCAGTAGCTGATCCCGAGCACACTTAGGGAGGCCCTCCAGCACCTCCACCATCACATGGATTGGGGTAACTAAGCCAGATAAGTCAAGGCAAACAAAGCCCGAGTGTGGCACACTGAGCAGCCAAAGAGATTACTGCTCATGCGATTAACATCTTTTCACGGCCCTTCTCCCACCGCAAGATGGTCTTGTTTCCTTTTCAGCGGACAACACAGTTCAAGTATTTACTTGTTGCATTTGCCCACAGTGAATTGCTCAGGCGTTTCTGCCATTCCCCTCCCGTGCCTGGCTGTGCTTGCGGAGGGAGGCGCTGCCAAAACAGCTCTGCATGTGCTGTGCTGGGCAGTCCCGGTGTAATCGCCTCCTGTTCTCCGTAATGGATAACTCCCTGCCCGAAATGAAACACGAACCCTGCTCCGATAACGCGTGCCCTCGGCGCACGGTGACSGCCATCTGGATCAGCGGAATGCTTACCTGCACTTATTATCGGCACAAGTCATATGGACTAATTATATGGCACCTCTGCTCCCAGAGCGTGGCTCTGCTGCCAGAATTCATTTCCACTGGGCAGCTGAATGTGCTGAGTGCCTCCCGATACCGGGCAAAGTCACGGTGCCCCCGTGTTTCCTGAACCTGGCTGGACCTGGCTGGGAGCCCCACAGCGCTGTTTTCTCTCCATGCCTGGTTTCCCAGCTGATTACATTCCAGAAGCCAAAYAGAAAAATAAATAAATTGATAAAGTTAAAAAGAAGGAAAAAGAAAGGGGGCAATATTAGGAGTACGCAGAGCAGGAGGTCTGGTTTAAATTCCCCACATTTAAGTGACTGAATGATGTTTTATAATTGTGTAACAGTTTGTGATCCAGCGCAGCACCCACACAGCAAATGCTCTGTGTGACTGCACTGCAAGACAGGCTAAGCCCAAGCTTCAGTAGATAGAAATATTCCTCACTTCTCACCCTTTTTACAGTATATCCCAGATGCGGGCCTCAAATCCTTGATCCATCAAGTTCTTAGTTAATTGCACTAAATAACACACATTCAGCAAAAGGAATTGAGATCTTTTTCTTGGGATYCAAGGATAATGGTTCCTTTTGAACACTGCAAATGTCCTCCATGGATTTGAAATTGATTTATTTGGCTCACAGCTGTTTGGTGTTTGCTTTCCATAATGTTTGTATGATCAGATGTTACCATCTGAAATACTTGCAGAAAATGGATTACTGTAAAACTTGAAGAAACAGATTTCAGCTTACACTTCAAATTATACCTTCTGGATGTGTTGGTTCACAGATTCAGTGCTGAAACAGAACCAAATCAATCCATGGCCTTTTCACCAGTCTATACTCAACACAACCCAAATGCACTTGTCAGTGGCTCCAGTCCAAAATTAARAGTGTATCTGGGAGAGTGGACTGAGTTGTGACTGACATGCACGTATCAAGAAAAGAGGAACATTTCATCCAAGTCTTTCAGGCTTGTCACAATCCTGACTGAGGTTGCAGGTGATTTTTCCTGTGGGATTTTGCACTCCAGGATGTGATGTGCATCCCATGCCTTCCTCTGTCTCTGTCCCTCACTTCCTGTGCTCCCTTACACTGCTACTGCTTTCGATGGGATGTGCCAGTACGTGGTGAGAACAGATWTAAAACTATCCACCAACCTCCTTCACCAAGCCCACCAAGGAATAAACTGACTGATGCAAATCAGAATAGCATTTGGTGGAGGTAGGAAATCTTTAATTTTAATTTATATTATTTAACATCTTTGTCAGGAACATGAAGAGTGGGATTGAGTGTTCCCTCAACAAGTTTTCTGACAGTCCCAAGCCATGTGATGTGATGAACGTGCYGGAGGAAAGGGATGTCATCGAGGAAAACCCGAACAGGTTTGAGAGGTCCATGTGAACTTCCTGAAGCTCAGGAAGGCCCAGTGTGAGGTCCTGCCCCTGAATGGGTGACAATCCCAAGCACAGACACAGGCTGGGCAGAGGATGGATTGAGAGCAGTCCTGAGCAGAAGGATGTGTTGGTCGATAAGAGGCTCACCATGACCAGCAGTGTGCACTTGCAGCCCAGAACTGCACTTGCAGTCAACTTGGGCTGCACCAAATGCAGCATGGGCAGCAGGAAGAGGGAAGGATTCACCTTACTCTCAGAGGGTTTTCAGCAGCAGAAGAGTCTTAAGCAYGCATTTTCTCTTGTCACCACATCTCTCTTTGGAGCTCTGGTAATAACAGCTCATCAGGACTACTCAACAAAGTTGGTTTGATAAGTGATGGTGCAGGCAGAAAACGAAACAATTAACTCTGAGGTTAATAATAGAACTATATCCCACATACCTTTTCTGTCTGTAAATCTGAGAGCTTGAAAACAGCTGTGGGCTTTAAGCAGATTATTTACTTTTGATTAGTAACAGCGTTTAGCTTAGCATCCATGGATTCAGCCGTTAGCATCCTTGCTGGAATGCAGAATTGTGCCAGATTGTAATCTTTTCTTGCACAGTGTTAATGCTCATGGTTGGGGTGGATCAGGTGGCTTCAAACTGTGCAGCTCCATGGTGGTGTGTGAGCTTTATGTTTGAAAAGTTTATGGAATAAACTGGCTGCACTTCAGAGTACTCACTTTCATCAACGGCAAAGTTTTGTTCTGTTTTTAAATGATCCTTAACTGTGGTTTTCTGGCTGCCTCTGCAAAGTTCCAGCAAGAATACAATTTTTCTGCTAGATTCTTGAACTGATAGTTATCACATGGGATTTTCGGGCTGTAATTTTTTGCAGAGATTRTTGCAGCCAGACAACAACTGTCACCTATATTTAGCAAAAGTCAATCCCTAAACTCTTCTGAAAATCTCAGCCTCTCCAATAAAGCCAAAATTTGGGTTTCTGAACCAGCTGAAATTGTTCTACRGAGTAATGGTGCATGACAATGTATAAAGGGCAAGTCTGTGTACATTTTGTGCACTGTTGCTCTTCTGGCCTCAGAAGCATGGCATTGGTGGAAAGAATTTGGGCCGCCAGCTGGAAAATTTAATCCTGTATATTTTGCTAAAAATAAATTATTGTTCTTTAAAGACATTGAATGAAACAGTATGAAACAGTATGAAAATAAGTCTTATGTTGGAAGTATGTCCCTCTATGCCCCTTTTCCAGGATTTTCTTCTGAGTTTTACATTCTTCATATATCAAACTTACATTGATTTAAAATGGTACTTGCATATTCCTCCTCTCATAAATATGTTAATTGGACAGTTATTTGTACTGGTCACCARAAAACAAACATTCCAAATGAATGGTCTGTTTTGTGGCTTGCTGCAGAGAGGGGTGATTAATATGGTCCCCAAATGCAAGAGTTTCTGGCAAATAGGGTTGCAAAATCCAAACTGGGCGCATTGAAGCTTTTTGCAGAATGAAGGCCTGCCCAGGATCACAGGGTTTTGCCAGCTCTTGCACCCATTCTCTCTTTCTAGTCTGACTTGTGTCCAAAATAAGGTGCCGGCAGTCAGCAAGTTCCGTGTATCTTGCAGAAGCACTAACTTGTCGGCTGAGTGATGACTCCAGACTCAGCATTCCCTCAGCTCTCACTTGTGACAGGGATTGCCAAAGCCAGTGGGGAACCAGATAAGGTGGGAGGAACAAGCACCAAGTACTCCTCTGGATTCCTTTTGAATTTTTGAACAGTGACACATCACACRGCCTTGTGTTCCTTAGATAGCCTTAGGCTGTGCCTTCACTGAGGAATAATGCAGAGTCATTATCTCTCACGCTRTTTTCAAGCATGAAATTAAAACCTCCCATGTTGTGCCAGCATTTAAGGGTTTGTTACTGTAGCAGTCATCCAGATTACCAAGATTGCCTTTTTTCAGGATCTGGTGGAGGACTAGGTTAGTGGAGTGGCTAACTGCCTGGGGATCTCCTGGATTTAAAAGGAAAAAGCAGCACGAGAGCGATAGGACTGTGGTTCTGCTTTTTAGGGAAGGTTAAGGCATTGCTCTGGCACACAGGGAGAGAGCATGGTCTCCTGGAGACATCCCTGCCCAAGCACTCAGGAGGGCAATTGCTTAGGTGTTGCTTGAGCCTCCCCATTTCTGCTGGTTCTGCCGTGTTTGTGCTGGTGCCACAGRGAGGTGTGTAAAGCTGGATCCAGACCAGCCTGGTCAGCTGGGCTTGCGGATGAAGGCTTGGGAAAAAGCAGCCCACTTTAAACAAATTCCTCCRTGACAGATGCAGGGTGGGTGGAAGCATCCCAGGAAAGGGGTAGATATGTTTATCTGGCAAGAATTCATTCTAATAGTCCCAAGACACCCATGACACTTAAAATCCAAACAGAAGACTAACTGCCACGTGTAATTCCATCACCTGGATTTTAGGACATCCCTTCCACCCGTTAAATTTACTATTTTCCCGGTCATTGATCTATCTGGGAATCCTTTTCAARTTCATGTGAGTTTTATTAAATGTTGGGTAATATGTGACCCCATCAAGTGAATGCAGTGTCCACTTGGGAGACTTTTGTTCTATTCAAACCTTTGTTGACAACGCAGCGAGCTCTGCTCCGGGCTGCGAGGGGGGCGGGCAGCCGGGGCCGAGCGCGCTTTGATTGATTTGCACAATAGGAACGAAAATATTCCCGAAACTTTTGAGATCACTCAACTCTTCCTGCCAGACTTCCATGAAATATAACATGCAATCAATTTAGCTTACAGCCAAATTCTCCCCTTTCGGCCCCCTCTTTCCTTTGGTGTGTCAGCGAAGATAAATGAAAGAAGCAATAAGGAGTACAAACAGCAGTAGCCACGAAAGCAGCAATTGCTTGTGTAGGGGGGACTCGTGGTGCCAGGCCGGAGCAGAACCCACAACAACTTGACCAAACACAGGAATGAATGAAAGGTCCTTTTGAATTGCGAAAGAAAGACCGCGTTGACCTCTTTGCAGAAAGAGGAAACTTCAAAGGCTTTACAACAGTTAAAAGAGCCAGTTACACGCAGCAAAAATGGCTCGCATTGGATGCTAACACGGCGAAACTAAACAACCTCACAGTAAGAGATAGAGCAGAAKGTGGGGTGGAGGGGGAGTATTTCCCCCAGTCGCTGGAAAAATGTGGAAAAGGCTAATTCTGTCAGATTGGCGTTAGGTGTAAGGTTCTTTTGAAACTTGTACTTGGGAGGAAAACAGAAATTTAGACAGAACTCCTAACAGGCTTTGGAAAAGTCAGACATACGTKTTTTTAAAATTTTCTCATCAATAAATGTTCTCATCATGTGCTTCTTTTGGAAACATTTGGCAGTTCCTTAGGAATGACAAAAAATGTGCCTGAGGAAGTTAGAACTAATAAAACTGGGTATTTAACAGAAAAAGTTTCTGAATGATCCGAGCATTGCGTACGATTTATGTTAAAAACTGTAAGGGGCAAAAAAGTGCTAATTGCCTGAGATGATAGTTCCATTCCGCTGTTTTTCTTCACCTAAGGTTCAGTTTTTTTACTTGCTCAACACAGCTTGGAAGGTATTTGGTCACACGTGTATTTTTAAGCAAGAGAGAGAAAGCTGCTGGCTGCAGTGACATTGTTTGTGCTCGGCGTTAAGCAAGTGCACAAAACCCTTCTCTAGACAGCAAGGTCTGTCTCTGAATTCCAAGGATTTGAGAGCGAGTAAGTCACAGCACTTCAATGAACAAAGACTTCCCTCTTTAATCTGCTCTAGTTGGGAAAGATAAGACCTCAAATGGAATCTACTTCAAGACTAGATTACACATTAAGATAAGCATAATACGATAAGGACCAACTGACACAGCTTCTGTAAGGGCAAATTGTGCTGCTCTATCTTTCAAGAATTCCTTGAAAAAGGGGTATGAAGTAAGAGATTAAATGTATCTTTTGAACGTAATTTACGTGGAATTTCAAGAGACTTCTGACAGGAGCCTTTGTGAGASATTTCGAAATAAAATAAATAGCAGGCCACGTTGGCAACCCAAAAGATGCTTGGAATTCATAGCAAATAGCCAATTTTAAATTAAAAGAGTAATGGGAAAACATATCGTATTTCTGTTTATTATTTGAATTACTTTGAGAAAAGAGTTTTAATGCAATTTGTTAACAAATWATTCTGGATCAGTAACAACTAAAAGTAAGCATTAGACACTCCTAAAAATGCTGGTATTTGCCCAAAGCATTCATTCTTCCATCCATCTATCAGCATTCTAGCAGCAATAACGAAAAATACTATGTGTTAGAAAATATAATAAACTTCTCATGATTGTAATGGACTTTGACTTATCATGGTTCCCTGAGGAAGCAGATATGAATCATTGGGAGWATTGCAGCTTAATGAATATGCCTTTCCAAAATAAACTAACAAAGAGAAGGATTAGAGGAATACTTTGCAAAAGTAATATCTCACTGTAATAATGATTTAATAGAAAACTACAAATGATACATTTCCAGTTGCACCATCATTCAGTTTTTGATGCTTCAGTGGAAATAAAGATGTTATGCAGAGAAAGCCTCTGGAGAAGAATGACGAAACCAGTCAAGGGTTTGTTTGAATGATTACTCCAGCTTTTGACTTACAAAGATGAGATTAGCAAAAAAACAGGCAAAACACACTTTTTAAAATATAAGCTTTGGAGCTTAAATTCCACATTCAGAATTATGGTTTACCAGATGCAGGGTGAATTTTCTTCAGCATGAGAGAGGGGAGCCCATTTTCTTGGGAGTCATTGATGCTGTTCTTTGCAGTTACCATTTTCAGACTTCTTACAAAGTAGTCTGTGTATCCCTTTATCCACAGCTCATGCGCTGAAAATGACTGCCTTAAGTGAGACTAAAATATGATTTCAACACAAAATAATGAATGGCAATGAGAAGAGTAGCCATCCATTTCTTTCTTCTTTGCCCCACTGTATAAACATTTCAAGGCATCTGACTGAATTCAGGTTCAATATGTTCAGGACATCTAAGCTGAAGGAAATACTACTTTATGTAGTTTTAATAGTAGCCAATTTCTGATTCATTGATACACACCCTCTGYGGCTCTTGTGTAGAAGAACATTTTGATTCAATTTTTCAAACCTACATAGTTCGGTTTTAGGACAATTTCTCAGTTTGGCAAGGATTCAACTTTTAGGGGTTTTTTTTTCCTTTTGTTTTGGTTTTGGTTATGGTTTTTAAATTTTTTTTGTGCCAAATAAAAATGAATCTTCTCTAAATTTATATACATGTAAAAATCATTTCCTTTAATATTTTACCGGGGTGGTAATTGCATAATATTATTTAGCAGAACTTTGTCCTTTGGTCAGTGATATAAATGCTTTGGGAAATTCATACTCCAGTCTTWACTGATATGTAAGACCGTATGTTTGGAATAAAATATCTGTTTATAAATCACCATTTTTACAGAAAGCCACAGGTATCAAAGTCCAGAATGACAAAGACGTTAATGCAATATTGTCTGTTGGGGGGGTTTCATTTTTCTCAGAATATATCAAACCAATATAATGAGATGAAYGCCTAAGTCGAGGCTTTGTGAATGCCCTGGAATAAACTACAGTATTCTTATTAAATATGTCCAGAAAATAGGGAGCTRCTGCCTTCTTTTCTGCCCTGATGAGCTGTAATTTTGATACTTCCAAGTGGATAGGAATAAATGGCACATGCTTTAGCCTGCTGACTCACAGTCACTGACTATTCTTATGTGGATAGCAGCAGCAGCATGAAGATTGATTGCCCTGGCTCGTAGGCAGCAGCTGCCATTTACAAATGCCAGCCAGTGCTTCTCGTGGGGATTCGTGATAGAATACAGAAATAAGCCAGAATTACTTCCATTACCTGGATACATGCCCTTTCTTCTTATTTTTGCAGTCACACTTTGTGTCCTCACAATAATATTTTTTAAAACATTASCTGATTTTAAGTAAATTTGACAGAGGCAGCTGATATTTAAAAGGCAATTAAGTTCTTACAAGWAGTGTCAAAATCTGTGATCAAATAGAAGAGAGAGAAAGAGGTTTKTTAAGGTGTCTAAAGGAGAGGCTGTCACATATATTTATTATACATCAAGGGATGTATGCAACCAAGAAATCTAAATGCTCAAAACCCCCAGGGTTTTGTAATTGTCAGATGCAAGAAATGCTCTCTCTAGCCAGCTTGGCATATGTGTGTCTGCTCCTGTCATGTACCATTTTGTGATCACAGAGCTGTGCTATTCCTGTGGCAGCTTGGCACTGAAGAGGCAAAGCCGTAAACAAATTTCTCTCTTTTCATACAGTTGCAGTTCACTTGATTTAAAATTAACAGTGAAATAATAACTTGGTGTTTTATTTAGCAAGGTGAGGTCATGCTGGAACCCTCACCCGAGCRGTTCTGTTTGGTTTGGAAGCTGCTGCAGGGTTTTTAGCTGTGTGGGTATCTGCGTACCCATGGATATATGTGTGTGTATATATATGTGTGMACATTTTATATGGTGTGTATCCTTTAACCCAGGCTGTCACCTTGGGAACTCTCCTTGGCKTGTTTTGTTTTAAACAGTGCATATTTCTGCCAGCTTCACTCACAGTGAATACTACCTATTAGTGGCTTACTGCACTGGTTTTATATCAGATCGCTCATAGATTAAAGGGATAATCAGCAGGAGGCAAAAGGGCTGCCAAGTTTTTCAATTTTATCACAAAGTCTTGAGTTATTTTGTTTTTTCTGTGCCCTAGTTGCTGGGACAGTGGAAGTTTGTGAGAATCTAGGTTTCCATTAAAACTAGGGAATTTTAATGGCAACTTAGACTTCCAGGCTGTGGATCTAAGTTGAAAATATGAAGCAAATAACCTCAGAGGGTCAAGATATGAGAAGTCAAATAWAAACATTTTTCTTTCTTGAGACATTCTCATAATATCTCATAATTTTCCAGTGTCAGTGATGAATYAACGGGAGTGTCAGAATTTCTTCCTCAACTTTAAAATGCAATGGGATGGCTCCAGCAAAAATGAAATACAGACATTTGGTTTCCTTCATGAAGAGATGGATCAGCATAAACAACATGTGGGGCTGAAACAACAACAAAAAGTACATTTATGGATTGAGCAGAAATACATCCCTTCATCTATGACAGTTGTCAGAACTATTAATCTCCTCCTGGAATCAGATTGCTAAAACTGTGKCAGTGTCCTTAGGAAGTACAAGCACATGTCTCTGCTCATTCAAGACAAGCTCTGGTTTATGGTTTTCCTGATGGTGGTTTTACAAAACTTCATGTTTCAGTGAAAGAGAGCAAAGATTGAAAAGTTAGAAGGATCTAAAAAACAAGGACATACATTGTGTGCAGCCCGGGGAATAACAAAATGACAAAGCACTGATGGGAAAAATGGATTCATAACTTTGAAAGGAGTGCTTCCCATTCTTTGGGTTTTGGAGAAGGTTTAATCAAATTGTACAACAAACAGAATTGCATCAGACAAATCTCCATCAAGTGGAGAGGAAACGATAAAAAAAAAAGTCAAATTCTTTGTTTAGATGGTTAACATGCAGTCATAATCCTATGCAAAGTGGCAGTGCTTGCTAAACARTTCACTGTTTTCTTTCTCTGTTGTTGTTTGCGTGTGCTCCCATTCCTCATGAAATTCAGAGGACACACTCAGCCTTAGGAAACTGTGTAATAAATTGCAGSAATCTAAGACACTTCAGGACTGTGCCATCAGAAGTAATAGCCTGAGAGAAACAACATGTATTTTAAGAAACACAATTAATCAAAATCACAGACAGAAAACAAAGTTTAATGGACTCAGCTTTCACTTTCCAGGAGTAACGTTTTTCTTCTGCTGTGAAAGGTATTCTGGATGAAGCCACCTAAAAAGACTTTGGAGCCAAACTGTTGAACAGAAGGTAATCAGCTAGTGAAAAATTCCCCAGAAACTCTCCGTCATTTCCCTCTCACTTGTTATTCTGTCTTTGGCTCGCCCCCAAAATAAGCCCTGTTTGCTGAGATATAGCTCTCCATGGCTCCTGATGCTGTCTCTCTCCCTCTCTCCCCCATGGATACTCTCCCCAGCGAGAGTATCACATGGATATCCTCTCTTGCATTTTTATAGTGTTTGCATCTCTAGCTGTAAAAGATTAAATTAAAAGACTATTTGACCTGCCTTTTGTGGTCAGTGTCGCTCCAGCAAGCAATATCTCACTGGAGGAATGTCAACTTCATGACCCATTACTCAAATGAGGCGCCAACTAGGAAGAGTGAGCTGAGAGATCCAAGAGTTTTAAATTTATTGTCATGATACAGCTAAAAATAAWAAAAAAAAAATCCACCCCTCTAATATATGGGGAGTGGGAGGCAGAGGAAAGAAAGAGTAGGAAGTCTCTCAGGTCAATCAAAAGTTTTAAATAATGTGACTCTGGCAAGCAGGGCCTCTTTGCWCATAAGATAGCTAATTCTGCTAATTTGATTTTCCTCCTGCAAAAGACAAAATGTTTCCTATCCTCCTTTAGTGCAGCCTTTATATTTCTGGGCAGATTTACAGCATCAGATTGCTTTTGGATGGGTGAGGATATAACAGTCCTCTTCGTGTGATATATTGCTAGGAAAAGGTTTTTCACCYCGAGGGTGTTTGGGCACTGGCACAGGCTCCCCAGGGCTGTGGTCACAGTACCAGCCTGACAGAACTCAAAAAGTGTTTGGACAATGCTCTCAGGCACRTGGAGTGAYTCTYGGGAWGTYCTGAGCAGGATCYRGAGTTRGACTCAGTGATTCTTGTGTGTCACTTCYAACAYATAAYATTCTGTGATTCTGTGGTTATCCTGAGGCAAGGAGGACCAGTTTGTGGCTGAGCTGCTAACCTGCTGCAGTTTCTTGGGACAGATTTTTTAAGCTAGCACTCATTTCAGAGCAAACAGCTGGGGCAGCATTAGCTTCACAAGTTTAGACTGCCCTGTGCCTACCATCGTATGGCCATTCTTCTGCTTCCATATTCTTTCCAACCTCAGGTCTTCCTCATATCCCTCCTGCAGACTCACTCTCCCTTGCCCTGTGGTCTTTCTCTGTTCATCTTTCATTTGGCTTTTCCATAAAGATTTCACTTTTTTCACCATTTTTTAAATTGCATATCCTACAACTCATCTCTTCTTGGCCACCCGTCCAGGTATTCACATCCCTGAAACAAAACTGGGAAAGAAAAGAAACAAATTTATCATGGACATGGACTCTGCTGTCTCTGCTGGCACTCTTTAACCCTATTGCCCCACTTACTCTGATATATCTTCATAAACTTAGGAAACACCCGTGGAATGGGTGTTTTTAAGGATTTCTGTAGCCARTTGTGAGTGAAATGAGTATTAACARAGCCCCAAGACTGAGATGYGCTTCAGGATGCTACTGAAAATATACAGGGAGGAGGAGGAACTGATATCTGTAAGCCAGGGCACAGCATTTCAAGCTTTAATGTAGAACCTGAAGCATCTGGTTCTGATGAAGAAAAGCTGAAATAGAACATTTGATGTAGTCAGAGGTAGATCTGTTTGTACCATTGTCAATCCTCTTTTGTGGGGCCTGATGAAAAAAAGTAGAGCCACAGGAGATTCAAAAGYGAGGCTTTAAAGGGATGAGCAAAGGACAAGATTTCAGCCCATTATCTGCCATGCAATGTTGTGGAGTGCTCTAGTATGGAAGAAATTCCTCCAGGACTGAAGGAATTATAAAAAAAATACTGAAGTGATCAGAGTTGCTCTGCATTACAAAATTCTCTTTTAAGTATGTAGAGTTTCACAGCTTCTGCAGTGCCAAAGATTCTTTCCATAAACTTTGATCTTATGAAATTATAACAATGTATTATCTCACATTAATACGGGATAATATAGCTACACCAGGCATTTATGAATTAATTGATCAGACTTTTGATGGACRCCAGCTCTGTGGAATGGAGAAACAAATTGTCTGTGCCAAATTCTGCCATAAATTATACCCCTACCACTCTGCTGCTGCCTGCAGCAGTTTTGACAGGATTTTGAGAGTAGGAGTGAACTGGATTCAGACTTTTGATATGTCTCCTTGTACATATGTAATAGCTCCCATCTCTTCCTCCTCATTGTCTTGGTTTGAAAGACAGGTGCTTGCCAATGAAGGCAGGAACTCCCCTTGGAGTGGGGAATATGACTCTCTTCCTTTCTGAATTATTATAACTTTGAAAAATCACGGGCTTTCAGGCAAGAATATGGGTAAAGGGGAATAACAGTTTTTACTAATATGTATAACAAGGTGAAACAAGTAACAATAACAATAGCAACAACCAGCCCAGCCACAAACCCAGTGACAGCCTTACAGAGACACAGCCTCCCCTTTGGTGCAGTTCCAGTCCCGGTCAGCAGGGGCGCTGTTGGCTCCYGGCCGGGCAGGGCGGGTGCGATGATTCCCCGGCGGCTGCAGGGGGCGCTGTGGTGCGGGTCCCGCTGGTTCAGATCTCCCGCGTGGCCAATGGCGGACACAGAAGAGCAGAGGTGGATGGAGAAAAGAGTTCCTCTGCAAACTCACAGCGGAAACGCCGATCTCGGTGCTCCTCTGGACAGCGAGAAACCCCAGAATGACCAGATGGGCAAAGAGATGAGCAGAATCCCGCAGCTGCAGATGGGATGCAGCAGAACTCCACCACTGCAGCTGGAATCCCAGGGATACCGGCAAGACACGGGGGCAGAAGATCACAGTGCAGCAAACAGGAACACACGACTGGATGCTGGGTTCTGCAGCACAGGCAAGCTCTTCCCTGCAGGCAGCAGGTCCACCCTGGGCAGGTGGGAAGGCTGAAGCAGGGCAGGAGGTGAAGCTACCTCCTGCTCCACACACACACACGCCCTCCATGAGCCCAAAACTTTCACGAGAACGTCTCTCTTGCCAAAGAGAGGAAAAAAAAAACTGCCAGGCAGGAGCAGTGCCCAGGGRGACCCTTTGGGTGGGGCRTAGGTTCTTATGCCTTCCCCAATCRCCCAGCCATCAAAAGAATGGCTTGGCAATCAGTGTATCCCAACAACAAAATGGGAAAGAAAATTCCCCAAGAAAGGAAATAAAAGGAGAAACTTTAACTCACAACACTSATCTGGCCCCCAATGGCCCTTACTTGGATCAAAGTCTTAATGCAGCCWTTGCTGGGTGATTCTCCTGAGCTGCCAAGGACCCCTCTATGCTCATTTGGGATTTGTCTGCATGGAGTTTCTTGTAAGACTGTGGCTTTTGCTGTTTGGAGAAAAGGAGAGTTCAATTAGTTACGTTTGACTGGCATCGACAAGATTTTTAACTAGGAGAGTACAATTCTAATAGCAATAATGATAATAGTAATGATAATATTATTGGTAGTACATTTCCCTACTACATTATAGTACTAAAATATGTTATTATATTTTTTATTATTACAATAACTTGCATAGTTGAACTGTAGTGAAAAAAAAATAATACATAAATGTATATAAAGAGGGAAACACTTTTTAAAACCTARCTTCATAGCTGCTGAAAATGGCTCATTTTTCCAGGCTCTGGTTTTTTGGAGGGATAATCCCCAGCACAGTAGTAAGCCAAGACACCGTAGGCTGGAAACAAAAGTATATGACTCAAAAGAAAGGCTCTCATTCATGGCAGAATTACTGCAGCAGCTCACACTTCTGTGCTGGGACAAAGCKATCTCCAGAAGGGTGTGATCTTGGCTGAGAAGAAACAGTTTAAGGCCAGTCCTCCCCCAGGTTTGGTCTGTGGTGTCCCAGGGGCTGACAGAAAGGTCAGTCCCCCYGCAATAGCTCACCTTTTGCCGAGRAGCTGTGAAAAGCTGGGCAGGGATCACTCCCCCAGCCACAGCCATGGAGGAACAGGCTGTTCACACACAACTGTGTGTTGGCTGCTCACTAACTCAGAGCTCCCAAAGCAGCCACCAGCACTCCTTGCTATTTTGGCACCTAGAATCCATTTTTTTAACAGTGCCCATATCAGGTATGAAGTGTATCTGCACATTGCAATTTATAATGCCACAGAAGGGGAAAAAACACTTAAAAGTGACAGCACAGCAGTGGAACACTTAGCTTAAACCTTAGCAAAAGGATTGTCTTTGTGCACTRTATGTTGTGTGATTTATAGGATGGCTTCATGAGAGACCAAATGAAACCCGGGGGTGAATTTCACTCAAAAAGATCAAAAGTAAGATTAATGAACTGGAATTCTTTACCTATACCATTTATAGGATTCCTCCAGACAGAGAGGTTCCTTTTGATTCTAAGAGTCCAACATATATATTTAATCCATGGTTTTTAACATATTCTGTATAATGYAATTTGCATATTTATACACAATTATTAATATGATTTATTACAGTGCCCCCCAAACATGCCAAATGCTTTAGGTACAGTTCCAGTTACACACAGTTCTCTGTTTCAAAGAGTTTAGTAGCTGGAAACTTAAGCATGGGAATGTCTGCACTCAGGTATGGCTTTCCTCACTTTATGTGCAGAAGTGTTTGCAGGGTTGGGCCCTGTACAAACAGCTGGGGTAGGAATTCTGCAGTCCTGAAAATCATGACTCTCAGACTTATTTCAAGGACATTTTTGTTACCATTTTGGAATCAAGAATCAATAGGTTTAATACTCTTCAAATCTAAGTTTGCTTGGAGATTACTTAGGGAGTACTATGAGAATATCTAAACTTTTCCTCTCCAAAAGCCATATCAATATGCAGAGGTGTGAAGGGGACTTGAAACCCCTCGTGATAGAAATTACTTTGGCAGGAGTGTGCTGGAATACAGCCATATGTGTTTCTGTGGGGAGCCTTCCCCAAGCAGCTTGTGGCAGGACTGAGCATAGATTTAAAAGGAATTCCCGTTAGTGCTTTGATCAATATGTCTGGGGCAAAACAGGAGTTTCTCCAGTCCTAAGGCAATTTTGGGGACAATCATCTTCAATTTATCTCCCTCAGAATGTGCTGTGGCTCCACGAAATGCACCACCACCAACCACATGCCATTTTTCACACCAAAACCCCTCTTTGTTCCCCCCGCAGAGAGCCAAGACACACCACGCGCTGTCCACAGAGACCACCCATCCCCTCACTGCCCCACACGGGCTCAGTCCTGTCCAAGAGTGTTCCTGTACCAAAGCTGGTGCTCCTGTACGCCATAATTGCTCTCCAAAAGTGCATTTTGGGCAGGCCTAATGGGTTTTTGGGGGGGAGGGCACAGCTGATCCCCCGGGTGGCGACGCGTGGTCGTGCCGTGGCAGCTGTGACTGCAGGGGCACCCCTGTCCCACCCTGCCCGCCCTYGCCGGGCCTTTCTGAAAGTTCCTTTTTCCCCAACGCTAACCCAAATAAACACAAGTATCCATAATGATGATGAATGCCCACCAAAGGCTAAAATAATGTGCAAGTTTCTAATTTGTTTTTAAATATAGCGATTTTATTTGCGAGGTTTTTTGTGCGAGCCTCTCAAACAACATTAAACTCATACTCAAATATTTACAATGTGTTTATACTTACCGTGTTCACCTCTGAACAAATTGTTTGACCTTATTTGCAAATGTGTTACGAGAGCCCCCAATGACAGATGATCTTTCATAGGAAATCACAACATGTAAGTGAAACTGAAGCTATGCTGCTGCCCTGTGCAGTATATCAAAGYGCTCTGATCGCCCCAAAACATAAATTTGTGGAGCAGCCACCCCGGCAGAGCCTGGGTGGGGATGGAGGAGGGTCCTCCTTTAACCTCTGGTGCACAGACCCGCACTTCAGGGGTCAGTTTACGCCACACGAGATGAGGGCGTTTGACRTCCAAAACCCGCAGGGCTGATGCTACCCAGTCACTCAAATCACATAATTAATGTGCCTCTGGGTTCCAATAATAAACAATTCCGGTGCCTACTTGCTACAGCCAAACTTCCTGGCCTAAATAAACAGCTTTTGGCTTAAAAATGGCTCTTATCCAAAATGAGGTTTTCCATTGATCAGCCAATCCTGCTGTGAGGTTGTACTTTCATGATTGGCGGGGGGGGGGACAGCAACTGTTTGAGTTTCCCACTGATTATGTTAAGATTGAGAGGACTTATTAAAGAATTATTTAGGTTTCTGTGCCTGTAAATTTTATGCCAATGTTTGCTMCCATTATCTCCAGACACAGTAGTCACACTTAAACCATTTCATTTCCRCTAACTAAACATTATCCTATTTATAGAACCAATGGAAAGTATGGAAAACATGAAGCAAGCATTAAAGGAAAATTAGGATAATTCAGATTATATCTTATAACTTAATGGCTAAAAAACAGTCACCAAAGAGCAAAAGGGAGTCCACTYACCATGGTGTGTCTTATCCCATTGAGGAACTGGAGGGAACATCAGCAAAAGTTTCCCATTTGCCAATGAAATGGTTTTGTTCAGACTCTTGTTGCTCAACARCTCTACCAGCTGAGCTCTTAATGGGAGGGACACACTGCAGGGAAGATCTTCTTCCTCAGGTGACATGGAGGCAACTTATCAGGTGAAAAAAAAGGGTGAAAAGTGGCTTCTAATCCAGTGACCCAACCCAGTCCTTCCTCCCACAAGTTTTATATTGAACTATGTCCATGGATATCGCTGAAGCTGCTGTAAATCAGCAACCCTGATTTACAATATCTGTGTCCAATAAAAGAATCAGGACAATTTCAGTTCTTCGAATGGAAGCATAAGCAATGTCTGTCCCCAGCTTAGACACAGTCTAGACATCATYCCTCAGCCATCCTAGGGCTCTTCTGGAAGGACAATATTTCACAGTTGTGTAATCCATCGGCCCTTTGCTGACGTGACCAATAAGAAAGTCAATTGGTGTCAGCTGTGGTGGTGATTTTGTGATGGGAACATCTGTCCTTTTTATTCCTGATGAAACTTTGTCTTGCTCATTGTTAATTGGGCGAGGATGAAAGCTCCAGRTCCTGTTACAAGTCCTTTGAGTAAACTAGTTACTCACAATTTTTTCACGTACTTTATCTCCTTTGATTTGTAAAATTGTTTCCACTTGRTGCTTTGGGCCCAGGTGCCTTTTAAGTAATAATAAAACTTTGTGGCAAGCCCCTGACAAATCCAAGTGTYCCTTTCTACCTATCCTGGTAGTTTACGTGATGCTATATCTGCCTCAGACCTTCATGGTCCTTTAATTTTTCATGTCTGTTAATTAATCATTCTATCACAGAGTTCTGCCATACCAAAAAATGTTGTAAATATCCTATATATAGTTCTCAACTAGGACTAGCAACTAGGGATTTCTGCTTTGTTCTTTTATCACACATATGTTTTACTTTGATGTAAACATTGTTTCAAAAACAGTAAAAAGAGCTTTTTTATGTTATGCATAGATTATTCCATAAACATATGCATCCTGTCAGACACAGTAATAATTAGAAATAGCTGTTTCATTGCTAACTCCATAATACTTCAAACTGCTTAAGTTTTTAAAAAGCAAAAATCAGTGCACATATTTGATTCTGGGTAGAAATTCTTTAAATTTCAATTAATTTCCCTGTCACTAGGACTCATTTAATATTTATAAGTAATAAACAAATAGYAAACTCAATAAAMTCACTGAATTTTTATAATGTTGCAWCAACAGTAAAGTTTCATATACAAAATTCACCTGGGTAGAAGAGCTGAAGTTGTTTAATTACGAAAACATAAAAATGAAGGGTGAAATTCATKAATGTCCTTACAATGCAATTGATTTGTTTGTTGTTTTTGAATATTTGTTACTATCCAAACTGATGACATCTATTGTACCATACACTTGCAGTCAAAGGAAAATTTAACATTAGAAAAATGAAATTAAAAACCTTTTGGAGGGAAGGTGCATTTAAATGAACCTTATGTCCCATGCAGATAGCTCTGGGGATAACRAGGTTGGAGAGCTCTGTTAACCACTGACACATTTATTTTAAATTAAACCTCTCTCAGGCTGTGCTAGGTGGCCCCTTGATAACAAAGGCAAACTTTAAAGGTGTTATTTACTCTTACACCTGTTCATGCATTRAACTTGACTCTTCTTTCCACCTTARCTAGTAARTACAGCAATGGCAATAATCAACAAGTAAAAAAGTGGGGTTTATTTAAACCTGGCTGTCACAGGCAGCAGCAGATTAATTTTCATCATATTTAACAGATGGGACTCCAAGCACAATGAACTCAAGAGAAATGTGTTTCCAGATTGCTCTTGCCCCCACTCAGGGACGTGCTGTGTCTCAGCACAAAGCCAGGCAGGGTCTYCTGGCTCCACCCTGGATGGTTTCACCCCGAGGTGCTGCGACTGCTCGGTGTCAGAGGGCCCTGGCAATGGGCGATGGTGCTGGCCAGCTTTGCATGCCCCCATTTTTCCCTCAACTCCTTTACAAACAAGCTTTTCAGGAAAATTCTGCTTTGTGAGGACTTGTGCCAAGTGACATGCTCAGTGAACTGTGTCACCCTGGATAATTCAGAAGAGCTAAACCCCCGGTTTGTTACAACAGCTTTGGCTGCAGAGCTGTTATTGACGCTGTGTAAGCATCAACAAAAACACTGCCCACCGATCCTACTTCAACCCTTATTTTTTAAATACWTCAAATGAAATATTGCTAATGCTAATGTCTCCAAAGATTAATTAAGAGCATTGGAGAGGAAATGTTTTTTTAAAAATACAGATCAAGAAGTAACCTTTTCCACCAGATGTTTTTAATGTAACTCTRGGAAACCAAGGGTCACATCATCTGAAGATTAGATTTGGCTCAGTCAGAATTTCCAGTACAATTTTATTTTCTCCAAAATTATATCAGTTAGTAAAGAAAAGGCAAAAAATATCTTTTTCTTGATGACATTGTGGCTACAGTTTACAAAAACATTTAGATAGCTAGCAGGTAATCTGCCTTTTATGAATCTCACAGTGTGTCTTTGACTTTGGCATATTTGAGATAACATGACATCCATCACAAAGAGCCTGGCAGAGATGTTTTCTCTTTAATTCTGATTTGACAAACACAAGATTTGATCTACTTCCTCTTCTCCCCTCTGAGGCCAAATATTCTATTTTTCAAGTTTAAAAAAAGTATTTCTGCTATCAGGTATGAATTGATGTTCCCCTGAATCAGCATTTTGTGTTAGAAAAATTAAATACTGTTAAAATTAATAGTGATCCCAGGATTTCTTCTGCTGATTAGCCCTCCACTGCAAGTGGTGCCAAGCCTGAAAGGGTAAATTAGACTTTTCCCAGCTTGCTAAGCTGAGTCCTCTGACCTCCTGTGTTCAAGGCAGTGGGATAAAGAGCACACCACCCCTCCAAACTCTTGTGTTTTTATGGCCAAATTTATTTGTGATTCAAATACAAACAGGCAACAAGACCCCAAAATTTAACTAAGTATCTTAATAGATAAGTGGATAAACCCCTGATTACAAGTTGCCCATGGGCCATTGTTCATTGTTCAGAAATAAATGCCCCAAGCAATCCTTCAGCAGCAATGATATCAGCAATACTTATCAAAAAGGCAGACTGGGGCGCTGATAAAGAACCCGCAGAGCAGAGAACAATTCAAACAAGTGGAACGAACAAAGAAGTGTAGGGCTTATCTTTTGTGGCATTTTCCATGGCTTCAGAGTATCTGACAGTGGAGCCAATGGGAATATATATTTTCCACGATAACAGTTACATACGTGGCTTGCACTTTCGATGTCTCTGCTGGAGCACACCCAGTCTCCTGTCTGCTGATGCAGGGCAGGGCAGCTCTGGCACACGGGATCAGCCACCACTTCAGCTATCCTGGCCTCAAAGTGSCAGGTGATGTAAAGGTGATCTCTTAGGATGGTTGTTTTCCAGCAGAAACCCTGAGGTCGCCATTTGTAACTATTCCAATTGCTAGACCGTTGTTTTACTTCATTTGCACCATGCTGTAGGTTTTGTGTAAGGAAATATTAGACTTTATTTTAATGTTCAATTTTATGTCATGGCCCCCACATTATGTTCATCAATATCCCTCTGCTTGCCCTTCCATTAACAGTTTGTAATGACAGACTTGGGACTAGAGMCTATATTGCTGATACCTTAAATAATCCTGACTCATTTTCTTTGTTTATGACAAAAACATTGAGATCACTGGGAAAGATTCTTACTTCATTTACAGTACCTGAAAACAGTGGAGATTTTATCTTTTCTTGTTTATCATAACCTGTTCTTGCTCTTTCTCCTTCTACCTTTGCTGCCTCCTTTCCCACCCTCTTTTTCTCTTTGCTGTGCTCATTAACACCATATCTGACCCTGTGATGGCTTCCTCTTTCTGCCTTCAAAATAATTGAATCACATTTACTGTTTATGCTCTCTGAATTTAAGTTTGCACCACCTCCAGAAGGAGCTTTCTGGATTTTGCATTATGGTAAAGCCRTTTCAGAAGTGCAAAGGCAGCAGAGTGCAAAGCCAAGAAACATTCTATAAGAGAGCCTGAACTTAAAAAAATAATGATTCTTTGCTCTTAGCTGTAATACTTTATAACAAAACACTGATGAAWATATTGCAGCCCAAGGATCAGCCTTCATGATGGGTGAAAGAAAGCTAAGAAATTTGGAGAATTCTGGGAATATCTTAATTTTTCCTCTCYTAAAGCCATATCAAAATGCAGAGTGTGAAGAGGACCTCAAACCCCTCGTGAAATAAATTGCTTTGGCAGGAGTGTGCTGGAATATGGCCATACGTGTTTCTGTGGGGAGTCATGGCAGGACTGAGGATGTCCAGCTGAGAGTGGAGTGAGGAAAGCTCCACCAGATCCTGCATGTGACCTCTCTCTGGCTGATCTGCTCACCCTCCAGCCTGGTACCAGGGGTTGCCTCCACCTGGGTGCAGCACCTGGCATTTGGCTTTGCTGAACATCACGATCTTCCCTGGRCACACTCACCGGGATTGCYCCAGTCCCTCTGGATGACATCCYRTCTTTCAMGCTGCTCAGCTGCACTCTGWGACAACAGAGAGCCTCACTGCTGCCAGTAACTGCATGGACTATGACTTCCACCTCTTGCTTGACTTCATACAATGGCTGGCAGAATAAGCCATCTTTTGCATTTGGATCAGGAATTWAAACTGAAATTAATAGACGTGGAGGTAAATGGAGGGTATCTCTGGTCAGTCTTCCAGGTAAGGTTCTCGCTTGCTGAAAGGAATGAGCTGTGGAAACTTCATCCCTTTTGCTTTTTCAGGTGGGTCTTAACTTTTCCAAGCAGCTGTCTGCAATATGTGTGGCCCCATATCTCATGAGAGGCATTTTTGATACCCTCTGAAGTTAAGGTTTCAAAAAGTGTTATTGAAAAAAAAGTCCCAACTAAGAATATTTTTTCTTCGATAGTTATAAAAAAGGGAAACCCATGCCCTGAGTTTGAATTGCACATGTAACTTTCCATGTGGTTCACACATGTGTAACATAGGCATGTTTTTATGAATCGTTTGTATATTCCTTAGCCAGACTCCTGTGTTTAAACAAATGTGGAAACAACACAATACAGCTGTATAAGGAATTTTTTTGTTCCTAAGTAGGATCTATAGATTTTTAAAGCTACACTTTCAGCAATAAAGAAATTGTCCACATTTCTGGAATGTACTTCGTATCTTGATAAAACCTTTCATTCTTTYGGTTCTGGAAAGAAAAGACCTATGAACTTTACAGTGATGCCAACTTAGCATTGCAAGWGTTAGTAACAGTCAGGGGTGAAGGTGCTATTCATTAATAAGATATCAAAACAGGCCTGTCTACTTGGCAAGAAGGTTAGCTCTGATGCTGTTTCCAAAATTATTAACATCTTATTAAATGAACTGTTTCAGAACTTGGGACAGTTGAACACCAAAAAAAGTCTGAAAAGTGAAATACAAAATAAATGGCCTTTATTGGCAGTTCCCTCCAAACACTTTTTTTATGCTTCTATTTTCTTTTAGACCATGAAAGGAATMGCTTTGGATGGTTGCAATAGCATATGAGAAAATGGCCTCATTTCTTGTACTGGATGATTTAAAATATTACTTCCTGAATTACTGTGCTCTGAATCATCCAAGAAGCAAAGACCTAAAATCTGAACACATAACTGCTTGCCAAAATAAAGTGCTGTATTTGGACAGAGTGAATTTCAGGTGTCAGATGTAAGATGGTCTACAAGATAAATGGTCTACTGTCTGCTCCCCTACTAATTTGATGAAAAGATGAGTCAAGTGCAAATTCTATGTTGCCAATACAGAAGAAAATTAASTGCCTTTTACTGGCACTTCATTCAGTCTTATTGCTGCCTCTCAGACACAATGAAAAGTGGTGTCTGCTCCCACCAGGACTGCTTGGAAATCCTAATTTCCAACCCTCTCCAAGGGGTGCCACGTGATACCTTCCCTACAGTGTCTCTGACTGAGCTGCTGACCCTGATGTTTCTTCTCTGCCTGATTCATGTCTAAAGTAAGACACCCATCATGTTCATCTTCAGGTTGGTATCTAGGACAACATTTCTTACTCCTTTTTCATCTTATTTTCCCACTGGGAAGATTGTTCTGGACTCATCCCCCTCTAGAGACCTTCATGAAAACTATTACAGAAGCCTCTTACATAGACATTGCTATTTTTGTTTAAGTGAGGTCTTAAAAATCTGGTTAGGAGCAAGTTTTCAGAAAAGTAAAAGAACTTTTTCTGCTAAGAATAAAGTCAACACAAAATATAAATGCCTAGTTAATGAGTGTCTATCACTAAAATAATTAGTAATTATTCTAGCTTGTTGACAATTAAACATTCTTTTATTGAAAATTTTATTTAACTAAGATGATCCTATGCTCTAGGGAAAGAAAAGACTCCTCTAACAAAATTGCTTACAAAGGCAGAAATAAAGCAAATTAATCCAAAATTAGAGTTTGCATTTCCTTTACACAAACTGAGCTTAAACAACAGTAAACATTTGTTTCTGAAGGATGTATCTGATGTTTTTTCACCATGCAGCACACCCTACATTTCACTGAAATTATCACCCACAACTTTAGGAATGTGAAATTAACCAAAGGCAAAAACAGGATGAATCCCATCCAATTGCATGGTATTCTAATCTGTATTAAAATTATTCTAGAAAAATAATATGACTGGTTCAGTGGAAGAATTCTAACCTTGCATATGAATAATGTATTTTTCCACTCCATAGCTGCATTATGACAAAATAGGAATGAAAGGAAAATAGAATGGAGAAAATTTTAAGGCATCCAACAATTTTAACATGTAGAAGCCCTGTCTGTGTTACTTAATCCCCCTTTTTTACTCTATGTAAAAGATTTAGGTTAGTTTAAAAAAAAAAAAAAAAAAAGTATAAGAAAAGCCAAAGCATGTGATTTCAGAAATATTCTGATCAAGTGTTTTGACTTTTGTGGATAATTATTGGATTTGGGTTTTTTTTTTTTTTGGCTGAGCTATTGCCAAAGGTGATCGAGATTTTGTATTTCTTTGCCTGCATTTTTAGTGTGGGTTTTTTTTGTGTATTTATGTAATATAAATTTTGTTTTTATCCAGTGTTAYCAAGAGATGGAAAAATGCAATATTTCAACAGAGGCTAAAAAGTGTACTGGCACTGCTACCAAGTGAGAATAAAGGAGAGAAGTTCCCAAAGTTTCCCCCAAAGAAATAAATTTTCTGATTTATTCAGAGGACCCTAGGTTGGAAAAGGTGAAGAATAAATTTAACATTACCTGACGGAATTATCTTCCAATATAGCTTCAGTTTAATTTACTAAACCTTTTAGCAGGACTTAGATTGCGAAAAACCTGCTAGAAGGAAAAACGTCACTTCATTGTGCACYATTTCTACCCTTCATTGGTGCTAAGAGAAATAGGAAGGGTCTGAGAGCTGGAAAAATAAAGGGCTCRGTCTGTCATCACCTACAGTGAATTCACGGATGAGACAAACAATAAACTCCATAAATGCAGGTCCAACTTTAGACATCCTGCACTGCTGCAGCAGCCACAGCAGCCGGAGTTAATCACTTGCCCTGGCCTGGGGTCTGTATAAACACCAGTAGAACAGTCTCACGTAGTTCTAGGGGCTGGGACTGATTCAACAGAAAATTTAGCAAGAGACATCTTGTTGGAGTGCTGGCAGGATGCGCAGAGTCAATATTTGTAATAGTAATTAGTTCTGGAACTGAGGCAAGTGACTTGAAACACATGTTACTCCATTGTCCTTTAGGTCTTTCCTTTCTGAAGTAAATAGTTATGTTAATCTAATCTTGCACAAAGTCTCTTTCTCACAGTTCTAAGTTTCCTTTATAAGGGAATTTGTCTAATTTACCAGCTGTTCAGAGGGCAATTTCTTCCTAACAAGTATTTGTGCTGAACACAGTCTAAACTAATAAAGACTAGTTGTCAAAACTTWGTAGCAAGATTAGAAAATCATAACTTTGCTGTAGACTACCACAGAAGAATGCACGTTGTCAATCAGAACCAAACACATAAAATTAATGCTGGCTGGATATGTTAGGAGCCAGCTYCTTCCCTTTGGAAGCTTATTCTGAGGCTCCTACTTCGAGACTGCAAAACCAGATGGAGGGAGTATCATCATTTACCCTGACCTCCAGACACAGGATTTTCGTAAGCTATTTCTCATTCCAAAAAAGCATCTGATTTAGAAAACATTCTCKTTCTGGTGGCCTATGATGGGAATTCACTGTAACCTTATTAAGCTGTCTTAGTGGCTAATCAGTCGCTGCACAGAATTTGTGTAGCTCCAGTGCWCAGACAGTTAAGCTTCTTATAATTTGATCTTTTACAACTATGAAGAATTACAACATTTGCATTGCCAAGTAAATTGCCCTTTTATATTCTCCTTGATGCAGGAATCTGTTGAGTTCCTGAGTGTTTCAGTACAAGGCAAAAATTTCTGTCCTTTGTTTAATTTTCCAAGTATTTTCTGCCCTCTTCAYGGCTCCTCAGTGCTCAGTACAGAGCTGAGCACCAGCTCCCAAAGTAAATGTTCGGTGACTTTCCTTGTCCTGTTTATTAGTATCACATTTCTTCATCTAACCCTGAAATAAATGAACTCTTTCAGCTGTAGCACAGCATCAGGGACACCTCCAGACCCCAAGTATTTCCAGAGCTGCAGCTTGCCAGATGTAGTCTGCTGTCTTGGCAGCACTCACTTTGCATAGCTGGGTGTCCTGCACTTGGCTGTGCTGGAGCTCAGATTTATGGCTCTGCCTTTTCCTCACAGCAGCCCAGGTGACTCTGTATCTGTGTCCTGCTTTCCTAGCTATTGCCTTTCTGTGGCATCTCCAGCTGTCTCAGGAAGCAAGCAGAGTGCTTGAGTGCTTGAGCTTTACCCAAACAAGGCTGCTCGAGTGTATTTCAGCTCTGTAGAGTCAGAATGGATTTTCCTTTTCTCATTTCTCTTTGCAGACCTATTCAGTTGTCCAGCTTTGGGCTGTTTTGTAAGGCTGTATAAATTTATCAGAGCRCTCATTTCTTATTCCAAATGTCATTAATGGTGTTAATGGTATTAACTTAAAATGCCTTTCATAAATCTTGCAGAAAGTACACTATTAATTTTATCAGTCAAATCTGTTGCTTCTTGCCTCTATCTTTAGAAGAGGATCTCATACTCTTTTTTYCCCCCCTTTAACTAACTGACGTTAATTAGATACTTTCCCTTTGCTTCCTTGTCTGTAAAATACAATGCCAATTAGTCAGACCTGTTTCTGCTATGCTTCTTTCACACTGTTTAAATATTTGCATAGGAGTGGCTTTGTCYATCTCCAAGTAATTTCTGGAAACTTTCACTATTTCATGAAAATCTAGTGTTGGGCTGAAGAGAGTTCACTTACCCTTTCCCTTTTTAATCTTGTAGTAGGTTGCACTGATTAAAAAAATCAACTATTGTAACTTCTATTTATCTTGTTTCTTGTTTACTTGTGCAAAGAGGATTGATTTGCTTTCATTGAATGCTAACAGTTGTAACAAAYCCTAAGACAGCACTCTCTAAATATGACATTACTGAAACGTAGTTATAGGCCAACAGTTGGTTTTASTGACTTAATCTGTCCCTTTATTTCATAGCACATTAGCTATTATCTCAAACCCCCATATCTTTTAGGATCATTTGCACCCTTCTAATTAAAATATTACATCTGTGGGTTTAAGATGGAATTAATTTAGTGTTTAATTGTATCTTAGGTACATGTGTCCAAAATAATTTTCCACACATACATGCTCTCTCTGGAAAGAAAATCCCACTGATAATTCTCAAGTGCTGCCATGAGCTTCATGCCAGGCCTTTCACTGGAACAGGCAGTACAAATCTCATGCCCATTGATTTGGCCAGAAATCCGTTAGATCTCTGTTTTGTTTTCTGCTCCAAAGCTGTCAAAACAGAGAATCCCAGTAAAGACATTCCTGASGAGTCAATCCAGCTGACATTTGGTGTCACAAGATTTCTCTTTGGACTCCTGATGTCATCCTGGGTAAGATGGAGCCCTGTGTGTCTGTCAGCCTGCCATGTCTATTGTAACTTGTGTGATGGGCATGGGGTCTGCAYGGACCCAGCACTGCAGCTGTGGAGGAAATCCAGATGTGTGGAACCCCTGGGAGCAGCTGAGCCCCTTGTTTGGGGCCTGAGCAGTCTTCAGCCCAAAGAGCAGGATTCCTTCTGTTCTGCAAGAGCTGGGATTGCATAAACATACATGTTAGCTCTAGACAGGTTATTCAAGAGGCAAATACTCTTTCATGACTTATTTATACACTTTTTCTTTGGGCTGGTGATRATTTGGGTCAGAGTTCTGTGTGGTAACAACAAAACCAGAATTCATGGCAGCTGGAAAATATGATAGCCTATCCCTTTCTCTAGGTACCTTTACTTTCAAATATGTAATACTAACTTTAGACCTCAGCAGGTATTCAGATTGCTTATCAACCTGCAAGAAAACCAAGAAAAACAGAAATAAGAAAAGAAAAATGAACAATTCAATAAGCTGTAGATAAAACTCGCAACTAGACTTCTTTCCAAATTGATTCCATATGGTGAGCCAGATTCTGCTTTCCATTACAYGAATATAAATCTGGAGTCACTCAGCTGATTTCACTGGGGTAACTGCATTGAAAACAGGCAGTAGAATTTGGCCCAATGAGTAGAGATACAGTTTATCCTATTGCTGTTGATGTTCTTGCAGYGCACCAATATACTTGCAAATATTCAGTTCTGTCGCCACATGTTAAATGTTCTAAAGCCCTTATTTTGCACTTGTTAGCTCAGCAATATTTGGGAGCAATATTTGGAATACGGAGTCAAGGTGCTCCAAACCTGCTGTTTTCCTTGCTAAATAGTAACAGTGTCTGTGATGAGCTGAGGATTAATAACATCTGGAAAGTGAGCATGGGAGCTATTTGATAGTAATCAGGAAAACAAGAAGAAACTCCAAACCCTGATTTTTCTCTATGCATGAGAAGAAGTCAAATAACTTCCTCCTCCTAAAGCCCAGAAGCCACTTTCAAAAACCCAAATCRAATGCTTTTAATAGAAATCTCAGCATGGCAAAAAAAAATTACCGAATGTTTGTTAACTGAATGTGCTAGGATTCAACAGAGAGCTGAGTTATAGCAACTTAAAAACTTACTGCCTGGCAGCTGAACTGCAGGAACTGTTGGTTACTGGCCATATCTGTCTTAAGTCTGTCTCAGTTTTAAACTGATGTAATGTAGATTAAAAGTTAGAGTGCTTCAATTTTGGTTTTTCTGCCTCCAGCTCCAGCAGTCGTGAAGCATCAACGCTGCTCTGCAGCTGATCAGTGGTAACACAGTAGATATCTCTGTTCCTTGTAGTGACCAAAACATAGCAGCTTTATGAATTTGATACTGCATCCAAACAAAGTGCTGATTGCTGAGCTATGACTCAGTTCCTTGCAGAGCTGGAATTAGCTACCAAGGCCTTGCATATTCCTGATGAGTCAGATTCTGTGAGATTTTACTCACAGAATTCGTGTCATTATTTATTTACACTGAAGACAGAGGTATTTCAGAGTAGGAGCCCATGTCCATGCACAAGCCACGAGATCTATACAGCCTGTACAGTCCCTTTGCCAGCAAACCTTAACACAGGAGATGCTGCATCCATCAGGAGCAGCTCCACAACAGCAGTGAAAGACTCTCCAAATGACTGCTRGGASATAGAAGATAATGCTGCATGGAGGCTGAAATGGCTCATCTGAAACATGTCAGAAGCTGCTGGTAAGTTTTTTACTCCCTGAAAGAAAAAAGAAAGCAAGCTGGAAATCAAAAAAGTGATCTGAAAAGGTAGCAGGAAGTTCTCACCCTGAGGTTGAATCACAGCTGATGGTGCCTTTCAGTGAATGTTTTATTTCCTCAGCTTCTCCTTCTCATCCTGCCTCTGAGCTGAGGTTGCTCTTTGCTGTCCAGAGATCAAAGGGTGTGCGATGCAGAGACACCGATTTAAAAGGAACTTAGGAGAGTGTTTTTCTCTTGCTCTGTAATTTTAACTAGCTCTGAACTGAGACRTTTGTCTTCTGCTAGAATAACTCATACTGAAATCCAAATGCAATTGAAGAAACTGAATTTGCAGTATCTCTTTAGACACAACTCCAGATGCCATTAAAAGAGACCAGATGTCAGGCATTTTGTTTTATATTCTAAAACAAGGGGCAATAAAAGTTTCTATTTGAATTTGCTCATTTTATCCTAATGGTGAATCACTGTGCAGATATGSCCACATTTTTTAGAGATATAATCATGACAAAGGAGGTATGGATGCTCTACAGCACCATGATAGTATCAGCATGTCCAAGACAGTGTTGAGGGAAATGATCTCCAGATTCTCTGTCTTCATTGTTCTGGTCACAGACGAAGACTTGGCTTGACAGATTCACAGGACTGAATTTTCCCACAGTTTCCACCAGAAGGGAATGGGAACAATGTGCAGTGGGGCTTGGGGACCAGTGGGGATGGGGGACAGAATCGCTTTTGTTGATTATTTCATGTCATAGGTTGGGGCTAAGGAGGTCATTTATATGCTCTTTTTCATTACTGAGAAAATTACAAAGAAGGAAAAGTTTGTGCTTATACTTTATGCAAGAATGAGCTTCAACTTTGGCTCTCACTCACCTCTTAACACAGCTCCAGACCCTGYGAAGCGCTAAAGAAAGTTCTTCATATAAAACATATGAACCCTTGCAGGAGATTGCTGCCACACTTTGAGACAATACTTTCTCAAAGAGAGCTCTGGACCAGAGCCCAAACGAATTGACAGTGACATTCTGTCAGATGGTGCAAATCTGGCTCTTCAGGGTGATGCTGGGATACATGTCTCATTTTGCAAGTTTTCCAGAACTTCCCAATAATATTTTATTTCTATTAAAATAATAATAAAAAAAGTTTGTGAAGTGAAATCACACAGCCCCACATTTGATAACTTTCCATGAAAGTGTTGAAAACGTGTACCTGGCCTGTCCCCCTACAGTGGGTGATTCAGATTCTGCTTTCACTTGGAAAGTTCCTTGATTTGCAGCTGATACCAGGTATGTGTTAGATACATTTCAGGTGGACTTTTCTGATACTGTGTACTTCTGAAGCAGATCAAACAGAAATTAGAGAACCTGCCAGTTTTGTAGGAAGAAATAAGCATTTCCAGAAAATTACATTTTCCGTCTGTTTAATTTTTTTCTGYGGTGTTTGGTCTTTTCAGTGGTTTTCTGGAGTTTCCTTTGTAGCACTGCTGAGAAAGTTGGTGTTTCAGATTTCCTGGGTTTCATGAAAACCTTTGTTTTGGCTTTGGTTTGAATGAGTTCATACTCAGGAATTCTGCGCTGAGGGTTAGGGTTCAACCCCCAAATCTCAAAGCAATTCTGTGCTAAAATGATTGAGCTTTAGGCTGTTTATTTGTTGGAACCAGGGGACCTTCACCCAAACTAGAGCCTCGCTGAGGGCTCAGTTGAAACCTGACCCTAGGTTTGCTAAAAACCAGCTCAGTTTTCTAGCTAGGTGCATAARTGAACAGCACAAGCCTGTTTGAACACTTCTCACTCGCAGATAAATTTATCTCATAACACACCACCAAGGTATGAAAACATTTTCCCTGACTCATACAGGGCTTGAAAGGTTGGTCTGACAGCAGATCAGGAGTCAGCTTATGCATATGGACACACAGGGACAGAAACTGGCCCATGCACTGACCTGACCAGCCAACGCATTTTGGATTCAGAAGCCATAAAGCTGAATTTTCACTATGCCAGAACTGTCCTGAACAGACAGGTGTTATTCAAATAAAATGCTATGGTAACACAGCTGCAGGAATTTTACCCAAGATCTGGCKTGTACCTCAGCATCTCAAAGGAGGATTTTGTTTGCCTGTCTGTTATTGTGTGGTACCTCACAGAAAACAAATGATCATGCTGGGAGTCAAACAGAGGCTGTCTGTCCTGAGCTGCTGCTGTCCAACATGACATCCATGCAGCCATCCTGTCCTCCTCCTCCTTCTCTCTGCTGCTCAGCTATGGAAACTTGAAGTCTGAAACCTGAAACTCCTGGGCCAGCCATTTTTGCACAGCCCTCTTCCTTCACAATCCATCCATTTGGGGAAGGAATGAAAGCTCGCAGTCTGCCTCCTCCTCAAAACATTTCAAACTTTCACTTATCTTCACTTGGAATAACTTGCCTGACCGGAGCTGGAGTCCGGGCAGTCCTAATTTGTCCATTTGCCAGAACACTTTGTAAGCAATCAGCCTCTTATCTTTTGTGTGAGGAGGGGGAAAAAAAATGACCTTACTGTGCTAGCAGGTCATGTCATAGGTCACCCTTTCATTCTCCTCACAATCAACTACATTTGCAATCAAAGAGACAGCACATTTTCCACTAGCAAAACGCTCCTTTCAAAAGCAATTGGAATGCTCAGTGTGTGCCACGCTTGTCTCGAGTCCATGAATTTTAGGGGGAGAAGAGAATTAGAAAAAGGGGAAGATGCAGCAGATTTTAAACTCCCTGTTTCACAGAGGGATA
>NW_026623314.1:1998143-2002021 GCF_030028575.1 Malurus melanocephalus | reverse complement strand
TTTTTTTTTTTTTTTTTTTTTTTTTTTTTTTTTTTTTTTTTTTTTTTTTTTTTTTTTTTTTTTTTTTTTTTTTTTTTTTTTTTTTTGCTAGGTGAAGGCTTACATGCTTTTATTCTGTGGTCTGTGAAATTGGATGATCAGTCTGTTTCTCTGTATCTTTCCAGCTAGCACGAGTAGAAAACCTGTATTTTTCCTTTTCTTTATTATCATTTATTAATGAACTGACTGTGTATTTTGAACATTTGGGTCTGTTTTTAGTCAGTTCATAAGCCTGCATATATCGTGAATTTATTAATGGAAAAATGGTAGAAGTAAACTAAGTAGTAAAATCCTCATATGTTAAACAGCTGTTTTAAATATGAATATAGTGTATATGTAGCATATAAAACCTTCAAAAGGTTTCCATTCCATGGAATGCTGGAATTCAGTGTTACTCCATTTAGTTTACAGTGTAGGTTTGCAGATATTATACAGAAGTTTTGAGGGAAACTAGGTAAGCACTGGATTTAGGGCAAATAATTTACAACAAAATATTTATTTGATTAACTTAGTTCCTATCTATAAATGAACAATTTGTGAACAAATTTATATTTTATAAAACAACTGATTTTCAAGTACAGCTAGGCCTGTCAATGACTCTAACGGGCTTTGAACCAGGGAGTCATTCAAGCTCTCACTAAATGCAGTAGGAGTTGGACTGGTTCCTCCTTGGTGAATACATCTCAACCTCTATTTTTTTTTTATAAACTATTTGATTACTGTTTAGTTCAGTGGTTTTAAATATTTTCCACTTCTTGTCCACTAGCATTCATCTAGTGGACAAATATTTTTTAAGGTGTAGCACTCTGCATTTAAGCCTGTGGACACCCTTTTCTTGCTTTCTTTGTTACCTCTCACAGGTTCACAGAAAAGGTACTTTATAGACTTCTATGCCTCTGCAGATCACAGTACATTAGAAAAAAAAACAAAAACCAAACCAAACGCTATTGTCACAGAGTATTCCACTGTGAGAAATGAGTCATCACTCAGTTACACAGACTTCACTTCTTGAATCTTCCCCAAATATTTCTTTGAAAATACTCTTAGTCTGAATAATGGTGCAAATGCACANAAAAAAGAAGTTTTCATTACTTTCACATGAGTATTCAGTCCAGTTCTACACACTGATCAGGCTCATAAAGCTCTCCCATATGCTGGTTGGTATTTCCTCATTTCCTTATTTTTTATGTATTGTTTTCTATGCCTGACAAACAAGCAATCAGCTGAAAATAAATAGCCTTTGACCCTTTTCCCAGACTGACAGCTAGTAGTTTCATATTTATTTAGACAGATCCTGCAGAGAACAATCCTCCCTGGTGCTCATTACTCGGTGGACTGACATTTGCACCCACTTTGGAAAGCTTTAAGATCACTGATCCATGCTAAACCAGTACATTCCAGMAAACTCTTGTGCCAAGGGGCATTAGTCCTAACACATATCACCTTTCAGGACAGGAAAGAAATGAAACGTTATCATTTAACATCAGTACATCTTCTTAGCCCTTGGCTACTTTTACAATAAGCACATTCAATTAACTTCTTAATTTTCTTGCCAAATTTTTAGATTTCTTAAAAAAAGGGGCATGCTAATAAGAAGTTCAGTGAGAGCCCACCTTTCTGCAGTGCTGAATGTGTTAAGTTGAAACTGGCCACATACACCTAATAGTGACATGTGAAAAGAACATTTTACTTCTATAAGTGACCTGATTTATTAATTTATTCAATGTTTRTTTCTTTATTGGTTATCTAAGCAATAGTGAACAATACCCAACTTGATCTGTGAGTGTTTTCCAGGAAACCTTATTTGGCCTCAGTTGAATTTCTCTCAATTTTCCACATCCARATGAGTAGGACAAATATTTTGGCATTTATATGAAAAGATGCTGTGAAAACCAAGCAGCATCAAATTATTCARCAAGATAGATAAAATTAAATTCTCYCCATGAACTGATCTACACTAGTTTGCTTATGTCTTTGATTCCAGTTGCACAAATCASCACTCAGATAACTTCAGTCACAGCATAATAGAGAAAGCCTGAAATGATAACTGAAAACAAAATGTTGGAAACAGAATGATCTGGGTACTTTTAGATTTTTTTGCACACGATTAACAAATACTAAAGTACTCTGCATCACTTCTTGATTGCAAACTTTGTTTTAAATATGCAATACAAGTCACTTCTTGGTGCAGTTTGCATTTGATTTGGCACAAACTTATGCAATTGACATTCAGCAAGGATGGTACACTACAAAAYCAGATTATTTTATTTTATCTCTATTTATGGGATTTCTTTCATTAGATGGTCTAATTATAAAAGTTTGCTCTTATAAAAGTTGTTTATCTCACTGGAAATTGTCCAGAAGCTAAAGGTTAACTTAAATCCACACTGCTGTTACTCAGATTTATTATTCTGTCCTAGTCATTGTGAGACAGTTTTTTCTCATTACTATGTACATATTCCAAGATTATTATAATTTCTCTTCAATTCTGTCTTTATWTGGTTTTTTCTCTTCTTAGAAATCCAGTGCCTAGAACTGGGAATGGAACTTCACTTACAGTTTTGGCATCATGGCTCAAAGGAAAAGGWTTATTACTTGTTTCTGCTAGAAGTGTTTATAAAATGCAGCATGATTTTTTTCTTTTCTTCTATTTTCCCCTCTATTTTTTTAAAAAATCCAACTGCATGACATCATACCTAGTTTATAAACTACTTTTATCTCCAAAACCTCTTCYGCAGATGTGATCATTGCTTGTTCTGAATTTGTGTATATTAAATCACATCTTGCTACTCTACTTTCAAAACCATTTGACCACTTCCTCTGCCTTTTCTGAAGACTCGTCATCATCTTCAATGTGCCTCCAGGCCCCRAAAGCTTCCCCATTATTTGAAAATGTAAGAAGCAATTTTACTAATGAAAATRCTAAACTGGCCCAGGAGGGATGCCCGGGAAATACCACATTATACAACCCTGCAGTCTGACAATGAGGCACTGCTCATTTCTTTTTAGGTATGTTTTTTTCAGCAGATTCTATARCTTTGAATCATAGAGGCATCTGTCTTGGATCAGTTGTTATTTTGTTTTGCTAATTTGCTAATGGTAATGTCATCTGGGACAATATGGAAAAACTTTCTCAATTATCGTAGTGTGATAGGAAAAGGGGTGATGGCTTTATAAAGAGAGTAGGTTTTTATTAGATGTTAGGAAGAAATTCTTTACTGTGAGGGTCGTGAGGCACTGGAACAGGTTACCCAGGGAAGCTGTGGATGYYCCATCCCTGGAAATGTTCAAGGACAGGTTGGATGGAGCCCTGATCAACCTGGTCTAGTGGGAGGTGTCCCTGCCCATGGCAGGGGGGTTGGAAATAAATTATCTTTAAATTCTCTTCCAACCCAAATCATTCCATGATTCCATTATTTTTATGAAGTAGAWATATAGCATTCTATGCTGCTTTTCTGCCCACAAAATCTCTTCCCTACTGGAGTAGCAAATAAGGACTGTTTGATATGGATTGTTCTTGACTAATTCATGTTTTCAGCTACATACAAAGCTAAGCCTTATAGCAGTTCTATGGGAAAAGATATTTTGCACACAGAGGAATTATGAYCTCCTGTGAGGGTTCCTGAAGCTCCCATTAATTGCAATAATGACCACAGTATTAATATTGCCAGGTCTCAGGATTTTATTGCGGGTCTCACAAGTAAATCCTTATTTCCTGTACTCAAGTGACTATCTGTGAAGCCCAGATTTCTTTTTTTTTTTTTTTTTTTTTTTTTTTTTTTTTTTTTTTTTTTTTTTTTTTTTTTTTTTTTTTTTTTTTTTTTTTTTTTTTTTTTTTT
>NW_026623314.1:1956760-1998133 GCF_030028575.1 Malurus melanocephalus | reverse complement strand
CAATTGTGGCTAAGTGTTTTTAAAATCTCATGATTTTGAGAGAAGTGATTTTAAAATCTCATGTTTCTCACCTGGAGAATAGGGATGGCTGTCATGACACACATCAGTTCAAAAAACAGTGCTAGAGGAAGCTGTATCCTCCTTGCTTAGCATTCTACATGACAAAAATATTCTACTGAGCCCCTCAGAGTAGGGGAGATGGACAATTGCAGCAAAACTTTTATATCCAAGTGCAGTTCTTTAAAAAATGTAGAGCTGCTAGCAGGGTAAAGCAAATAATCTCTTCTCTTCCTGACCCACTCTAACTTATTTGTCTAGTTCATTCTGGCTGGTTTCTGATGTAAATGACATAAAAATAGATTATGAATGTAAGAGACTGCAGAAGAGAAAAAACTTAGATTTTGTCTGCRCAAGTTAGGCTACTGCTTTGTTAGCAACTTGCAAGTAATTGCTTTTCCCAAATTTTGTGTGTCATCAGTTCTAGTCAAGGGAATACAGGACTCCAGCATACAACTAGGACCTTGGAAAACCTCGTATCCCAGTCAAATATATGTTAGATTTAGCAAATACAGCAACCACAAACTATTGAAAACCCAGCAGGCATTTGGGAACGTGGATGGGAACTCAGTACTGCAGAAAACCTGGCTGTAGATTAGTTTATCTTGAAGTTTGTGGGAGTCTTTTGTGCAGCAGCAGGGGAGGGAAAGATATGTTAAAAAGGAGAGAAATGTGGCTGCAAAGGAAAATGGAAGGTGAGGGGAGTGAGGGGCAAGAAGGGAGGAAGAGRAACACCTGAAAAATTCTTCTGAAACTGTGGATTGCAAGCACCCGTTGACTTTATATCTCTCCTTTGCCATTTATTCTTTCACACTGTCTGGGATTAGCTTTTTGAAAGTCATAAATAAATAAATTTTACATAAGTTTCAAGCCAGACCTGAAGCAAGCTTTGTGCTGCTCTGGCCAGCCCAGGGAGCATGGCAGGGAAAGAGGTGGGGAACAGGGGGCCCTTCGAGACTGCTGTTTTGAGCTGCCTTCCCATGGATTTCAGGTGGTTGAAATTCAGCTACAAAATATTTTGATTTCCAAATACAAAAGTTAAAACATGGCTAAGCTTGTAGACACTTCCATGCTGTAGAAGAGCTGGGAATACACCTACTTATGTACAGGGCCACAGACATAAATAAGATGTTAAGGGCATAAACGTGGGCAGAACCTGCTATGGCATAGATCTTGCCATTCCCCCATGCCCCAGTTGATACTGAACCACAAACCCAGTCCACTTGAGAGCTCCTTTTTTCAGTATCCCCAAGCACAATAACATCAGAGTGTTAGGGAGGGTGATCAGGTAGGCACGGAAAGGTTCATAAGGGCCTTTGTGAAACTTTGTTTACACAGGGGTGTACCTTGTGCATATTTATTCTGTGCATATTTATTCTTATTTTTTTCCCTAATAGTATATTCAACCAAAAAGGCTCTTGAGGTACTCAAACTCAGGATTAATTTGCTCTTTGGAAATATATCCACAGCCAAGCATTTTTGAGTTGGAACACAGTCTCATGCAGCTTTTGTCAGCTGGGCTAGGAAGAAAAGAGCAGCACAAAGATGTACTTGCTAATGGTTTCAGGTTTGTAAAGYATCCTTGGTTTTGATGGGGAGCTTGGTATTAGTTTGGGGTGTGTGAGGAGCCTGGCAAATAGAAACAATGGCTTGACAGAGCAGATTTAGGAGCACCTGACTCTGTGAATGTTCAGGCAAGAGGGCTGCACTGGGCTGAGATTGAATGGTGGCACCATAAACCAGCAGCCCTGWGTCCTGACTAGTTTACGCTTTGTAGATGTTGAAATAAATTTTTATTCTTCTTTGTCTTTCCTCTTTGGGCTTTAATTATCCAATATCCCTGTGCAGATGTGTAAGGAGGATAGGAAGGACAGCTTCAGCCACAAATTTTTGAGGGAACCCACTCCGATTCCTCCACACCATTGAGAATAGCTCTCTGAGTGAGCTATTGGGAACTCTTGGGGCGAAATAGGATGGTAAAGGCTGTGATGTGGCTGGTAGAGAGGAGAAGGAGCAGAAATGCTGGGCTCCAGCATTTCATCTGGGATCTCAAGAGAACCAGAGCTCCTAGGCTTTTATAGGAATTTGGAGGGGAAAAAAAATTGGTAGTCTAGAATTGTAGTCTAGAATCCTGCAAAAAAAATTGGTAGTCTAGAATCCCTCAGAGAGAGAACCAGAATGATGGTAATAACCTGGTCTCTTGCTCACAGGAATCAACAAAGTAGAGACCATAAGATCTCTTCCCTATAAAGCTGAAATTTCTCTGAATTAGGTTTATCCATAGAGTCTAGTTATAGTCCATGGTAGCCTATATAATTTTACACCGACGAAAAGAGCTTTAAAATGTCCTTTGAGTATGGCATAATGATGCATTTTATGTCTTTATTCATTGGTCCCTGTGCATGGAGTTTTACTGTATTGTATTTAGTAATATGGGAGATGTAAAGAGGCAAGAGACACTGCAGATCTCAGTGGTTCATTAGTCCAGCACTTTATCGTATTTTAAAACTTCTCCTTCTCCAGACCACAAAATAGCTTCCTTCTGTATCGAGTGTATTAAGTGYGAATCCACAGAGAGAAATATTAAATGTTGCTGCTGCAGAAATAATGATTCCTCTATCTCCCTGCTAATAGAATTTATTATTCTGGAGGAAATTCCCTGTGTAAATGCCTAGTCCTGAATACATTCTCTTTCATCCAGAATTCAGTGCTTGCAAGTAAGCAATTTTGGCTTAGGTATAAGGGCACAGTCAATGAAATAGTGATGAGCACTGTTTCCTATTGTAAAGAAACATCTTCATTAGTAGGGACAGAAGACTATTACCAAAAATCCCAGGACATCTTCAGAAAATCCTTAATGACCCAGTCTAGACAGACATTTACTCCTGAGAKAATAGAGATTAAATGCCACCAAAAAAGGGAATCATAATAAGCAATCCCCCAAAAAGTAAAAAAAAAATTGCTGAGGGCTTGGTGCCATTCCTCTCAGAGGGAGGCCTTCCTTCTCCTGGTGGAAAACAGCCAGATACTGAATTGGAAAGAAAAGAATATGAAATAATATTTTTCCTAGCACGGTTCCAGTACCTGGATTGTGATCTGATGGCTTGGATGGAAGTTAATGCAGTTTTTTTGACTGGACTGACTTTTGTGATAGCTTGGATGGGAGTTAGGCCAGGTTTTTTTTTTTTTTCTAGACTTGGGTTTTGGGTTTTTTTTTAAGAGAAAAAGTAAAGAGATTTCTTTGCCAGCAGGGGACAAATCTTCATGCTGTCAAATGAAGCTGCTTCTCACACCTAGTTTTCATTTGAGACTACACCACCAATTTATTCTTGATGAGATGTGTCCATAAATGTCAGCCAGAAGGATGATGTGGGCTGTTCATTTTCCTTGTGTGCCAGTCACTGCCATCCTCTGCCATCCTATTGCAGTGGCAGTGAGCCACTGCAGCAACTAAGTATTGTGGTCATTCCAAATCTTACCCTGCCTGAGGACTGAGGGTACCAGAGCCCCAACTACCCCTGGATGTGTGACTTAATCAGATCTCACCTGCCCTGAGGTTAAAATGATGAGGCACTGACAGGCTGCAAACAGGCTGCTGGGGCTCCTGATGTTGAAATTCTGGGCTGCTATGACACCTTCCAGGGGGGTTCTGCTTCTGCTGGGTTAAAACTGACCCATAAACCTCACCTCAATCTCCCAAGCCAGCCAGAAGCTCTTCGGTGCCTCTTCAGCCCACGGCACCTCTGCATGGACCAGCTAACAAATGTGAAAAAATATTCTCCTTGGCTTGAGTGCAGCTGATCAGGGGAGCAGATGTGGCCATGAAAGGCAAAAATGAGCTTTGTGTGAGCAGCGGTCCTATAAGCAGTGGCTGTTCGTGTCATTTGCAGCTGCAGGATTGGCCCCCAGAGCATTAAAATGGAGCCTGGAGGAACCCCTGCTCTTTKCTTGTAGGACCTGCATTCCACCAGAATTATCAAGTAACAGGCTGAACAAGAAGTTCATGACACCATGAAAACGGGTACGTTTGGAGAGGGTTTTATATCTCTCGTTTGGGTAGGAGCAAATGCCTTATTAYCCTCTGTGGTGCTGCACATTTGAGCACACAACCTGAATTCCGTGTCCAGGTAGGCTTCCATCTTGTTTTCCAGTGCTGTTGAGTTCAGTGTTCACGAGCTCTGGGTTAACCTTTGTTTCCTCAGAAGTCATTTACCAGCTCCTTGTCACTGTGTGACTTTCCCTAAACTCCACGACTCGCACGAGTCCACTGCTTCATCTTTCAGCACAGAGGAGCAGTTACTYCTGGACTCGGGAGACATTTCTCAAAGACATGACTGCTGATTTACTACAAAGARCTGCTGAATTCCTCTAGGAACTGTCTTTTGACCTGTTGCTATAAATTTTGCACTGCAGAATTGGCAGAATCTAATAGCTTTTTGTAAGTAAGTTCTGCAAAGAGGAGGCTGACCTCAAAGGACCTAAATATTTTCAAGTAAGAAGTCGTGCAGTAGTTTGGGTGTTAGGCTAAAATGTAGACTCAAAAACTGTAATTTCTCAGATATATACTAARATAAGTTAATTGCCTTCTTCCCATTAAAAATTAATCTAGGATTGCAATTTCTTTTAGACATTTTTAAATTTAGAGATGGGATATTGTGCCTATGGAGCAAAATACATGATCACATGTTGCATGGCTCAACATCAGAGCATATTTTCTTCTGAATAATGAAGCAAAAGTGTATCCAGCTACCTTATTTTCATTATTTTCAGTATGCTTGAATTCCAGACTAGGAAATGTATTAGAGTATTAAAGACACTGCTGTATTCTSCAGAACAGTTGAAAGCATTTGAAACAGTGACAGCTTCTGCCTTCCTATTTTTCCACAGAAATAACCTGGGTGCAGGAGAGGAAGCTCTAAATCAGTGGTACAGGGTGGGTGCGAACACCAGCATTTGCATATATATGRTCTGTATAACCTCACTGCTGGGGAGGAAGCACTGAAATAAATTYCCATTTTATAAGTCATATTGGGAACAGGAGAGATGGTTTGACTTTTATATATGGGGCAATTGGCCAGACAGGGCAGACTGATGACACAAAGGAGTGAAGATGAAGGGAGACCATCTGGAGACAAAAGRAAGTCAAAAACACAGAAGAAGGTAGTAGCTATTGGCAAAAAAGAGAGAAATATTAATCAGTAGGGAGCGAAATGTGAGGAATCATAGTGGAAAGAGAAACTTTGAGAAGAAAGAACAAAGCAGCATAAAGCCTGATAAAAGATGCAGCAAATGTAGAGTATGTGAAAAGAGAGGGATTAACCCCCCCAACATCCCAGAATATTTCACATCTGCTCATGGGGTTCAGATGMCATTTCCTGCTTAAATTCATGGTACATGTGTGAGCACACAGGTTCCCTAGGTGACTTTGAAAATTTCAGCCAGGAAATCCAGTGAGCCAGAAACTGTACCTCAGACAGGAAGCGTTACCTCTAGAAAAGCCAGTTCAGGAGCTGAATCACATCAACTGCCCCATTTTATTTTATTTTTTAACGGAAAAAAATGAGGTTAGAAGAAGAGAAATGGCTGCTGCTTGTCTAATACRGGCACTTCAGAGTGTGTTCATGCTCTAATATTTTCCACTGGAGGAATACAGAGCCTTTCCTCATTTCCCATCACCTTTTGGGACTTCTTTCTGCTCTAAGCTCAGCTTCTTCCCTTGGCATCTCCTTCTACTTGCTTTTCTTTCTCTTCCCTGTCTCTGTTGCACAGGGAAAAGAGGTCCCTGGGTGCTGGGAAGGTGGTTAAAATTAAATGTGCACTGGTTGATGGATGAAATCACACTGTGTTTTCATCAAAATACAGTTCTGGAGGTGCTCTTCATTCCTGCTTTGCTGGCTTGCACATTGTAATTGAATCCCCAAATCCAGAATTTGGCACTCTTTCTACACTGTGAGTAGGAATCTGGTTCTTTGTGTTTTGTTAATTTGTATTATTTGTAATAACAATAACTCTCCTGAGCTGGTGGTGGAAGTCAAAATGACAGATCTTTCACCCGTTATGCCATATTTTTTATCAATTATCTTGTTGAATATTCCAGATGAAAACAGTGTTTGTATTGGCCAGAACCTGGGCTGTGCCTGAAGAAATATTTTAGTGAAATGAGCATTAGGAAAGCTTCAGAATATTAAGCCAAAAATAGAATTCTGTGCTTAAATATTCTCCTTAGCCTGTTGTACACATAGTATACTATTAAGTTGTTATTTCCAAGGGCAGCCTATTTTCAGACTTTCAGCATCTGTACAAAAATTTATAGTGATAAAGAGGGAATTCATATTTTCAGGCTTTTAAAAAGCCCATTGTGTAAGCCAGCAGCACTCACAATAGGCATCTGTCTGCAAAATATTCCTCAAATTTTCGCATGAAGTGGTGCTGTGTTCATTAAACATCCTGCTTTTGTAGTGCCCTCTGGTTAAAGATAAAACGCTTCTGAGGAGCCTTCCAGAGGAGATTTGTGAAATCAAACATATTTCTKTCTTGAGGAGGTCTTACCTGGATGCTCATGAGCCACAAAAGACACTGAGTTTATTTATGGCTGTGTCAAGAACTGAGCAAATTTATTTCACGTGAGTGGATTTTTCAGATGAGATGAAGGATGGGAAGGGAATTCTCTTCCAGGAGGTAACTCATTCTACACATCCACACGCATTTTACAGAGCTAGGCTAAGGGACTGCTGGGTCTGTTAGTACTGCAGACGCCTTTTGTGTTTTCTTTCCTTTTTAGGATTTACTAGAGCCGTATAATTAAATGGAGATTATTGGCAACATTATTTAGCAGTCATTATGGAGTCATTAGGGTTCTGCTTGGGCAAGAAGATAAGTCCCCTTCCTCTCTCACACTTGATGCTTCTATCAACAGCTTAGAAAAGTGGTTCACAATGAATTGCTACTTAAGTAGTCCTATCTTCCCCTGCAATCTCCCTCCTGTTGTTCTTCCCTGTGGGCTGGCTCGGAAGGTCAGCACACTCCGCTTGCCTGATGTAACGCAGGCTTCCCGATAGCTTTTGGCACCTCGCAACTGCTCCTGTGGAAAAAAAAAAAAAAAAAAAAAAAAAAAAAAAAAAAAAAAAAAAAAAAAAAAAAAAAAAAGGAAAAAAGAGGGCTCCCGGGGGACGGAGCCGCTGCTGATCCAAATAGTGATGCCTTTCCTGTACGTTTTTCTGTGAGTCACGGGCTGTGGCTCTCTGTGGGCTGCTCAGACACAGCAGTGCTCTCCTTCCATCACAGCAGATGCTTCCACACCGTGACATGGCACAAAGCTCCGAGTTGCTCCATGAAGAAGGAGTTACKGCACTAACTTCTTCCCGGGCTCTGAGGCTCTCCGGTGGCTGCTCTAACACGGGAATTAGAAGGCTGGATTCCCTCCACACCACACAGTGGAAGTGGGCATATAGTCTGGTGTAATTACATAGCAGTTAATAATTCTGCAAGTGTGTGTATGTGTGTGTGTGTAGGTTGAGCTGGCCAGAAAAGGAAACATCTGTTTTCTGGGAAATTCCAGGYTGTCAACATTTCATTTTGTTTGCCCTGGAACGAAACATAAACATTTCCGAATACCTATCACAAGGAGACGGTCTGTGSGGGTGCCTGGAGCTGCCGGCCAGCCCGGCAAGTGCCGGCTGGAGCCGGGGCACCCAGTGCCAAGSACATCGGTATCCAGGCCAGGGGCAAAGGGCTGCCAGCTGGCCAGGCTGCCCTGGAAGCTTCCAGAGAACSTGTAATGAAATCAGCGTGCTGCTTCTGACAGGGAAACAGCTCTGTGATYTCAGATCGTTACCATTATGCTTTAACTTGAAATTACGCTTTAAACAAGGAGAATCAAATGTCTTTTCCTTTTCAATTGATCACCTGGTAAAGTCCAAATCTGAGAGGCCCAAGAAATACACTGGCTGTGAAGCACAAGGCTCTGTACACAGCCACAAAAGAAGTAGTAGTGTTTTCTGCTCTTCCAACAAAAAACTCTCTTTCAGATTGTGGACTCTCAGCTGGGGAATGCGGCAAAGCAGCACCCAGCAGTTTCCAGGATAAGTCCTTTAAAACAGGCAAACAAGAARTAAAGTTTTAATTATGCTCTTTTCTTCCTGCTGGAGCATAACTGAGGATTTAATTTTCTAGGCTTCATTGCTGAACACTCCAGTACCTTGCAGCCGTTTAAGGTGCGTGGTGTGARGGTGAGGGGTGGGAAATGCTGTGTGTTAGCATGGAGTCAGCACGGGCTGATTCAGGGAGCTGCGCTCCGTTCGGATGAGGGCGGGATCAGATTGCAGCGCTAATAGAAGCTGAGAGGGCAAAAGTTCTGGGACTGGCAGAGCTCTATAGATGGCTGTAATTTGGAGTGTGCATCTCACTTTTTAAAATCTCTTYTCTTTTCTAAAATATTTTTCTTTTTTTCCACCCCTCAAATGAAAGCAGTGCTGTGCTTCTCACTATACTGTTGGACAYTTCCTTCCAGGTAGATGTGTATGTGCTGTTGCAGACACCTGGCTAAATATTATTTCCATTGCACCTCAGAGACACTTAACAGTTAAGCAGTGACAAAGCTTTGAGACAGATAGGATACTAATATATGTTCATGAAAAAACGACATTAAATTTGAATAGTAACCTACCACAGACCTTTGATTTTAAGAGGAAAATCAATATGAAGCAGCGAGAAATCTGATCTGCAGAGCCAGTAGCTTCTCAAAATGTTTTCAGTCCTGCAGCCCATCCTGTGAGCCAGTTGATCTCACCCACTACAGTTCAGGTCTGGYGTGCATTGCAAATGGAGCTCACCCTGGCAACCCTGTTATTTTGGAAACAGCAGCTGGGCGAATGGCACGCAGGGCCCACAAAGCCCCAGTAAGGCACGTGTGGAGGCCTGAGCAGAAGTGGCAGAATTTCATAGTCATTACTGCAAACTTCTTTTTCACTATTATGCATGAGCAGTGACAGGCTTGCATTGTTAATCAGAGTAATTAGGATTTAGTTGAGGCATGACAATAACCTGTGCCTCATAAAGGCCTGAAGGCGATCCATTTTCTCCCCTTTTCCTAGGAGTCTCCTATTGTGATTCAYAGATAGCCCAGCAGGAATGCAATCAGGAAATCTCCAGTGAATCAGTGTCTCTAAATCTTCAGGCTTGACAGGTTGAAGTCTGACAAGCTATTAGAAAAAAAACTGCTGATCATTAGGCTGTCTAAAATAGACTTAGCTTGTTTCTGTCTGTGTTCATTGATTTATCTGCAGAATGATATTGTTTGAAGCTGAGATTACTCATGCTGCCGCCAGCTGACACGGTTTGTATGATAAAATGACAAAGCACRGCTCTGGCTAAGCACACAGGTCTGTCTGCCTTTGCTGTTTCACTGCTTTTGACTCATTCTGTAGCAACGAYAAGTCGGTTCAATATTATTGTGAGAAACAAAAGTAGAAAGAGATTAAATTATTTCAATTTTTTGATGGCCCCAAACGCTACTATTACGGACAAATAGCGTCAGCTCTCCCTGGGTCATTTCAGAGCAGTGATTTCTAGGTGAACTGCTGTGGGCTATGCACTTTGCTTCCCAGAGTTCACAACTCTGAACAGGCTCATTACAAAGGGTCTAGTAAAAGCTCTCCTTTATTCATGTATTTTCCAATGTTTTAATTAAAAAAAAAAAAACAAAACAAAAACAAAAAAACAAACAAAAAAACTACATTTAAATTCAGTGTAAAATAAACTGATTTCGTTCATAATACAGTATTTAAATTGTGGGACTTTTGAGTTATTCTTACACTCTACTCAAGCTTCCTTACAAGAAAAAAAAATCACAACAGATTGGAAAATTTCTGAACAGCCTCTTTTAAAGAGGATTGTATTCTTATTTGTCATTTACAATGACATCTGTTTTTCCAGTCTTACAGTCTTCCTGGCTTATTCCTTCTATTTTTTAAAATACTGGCTTTCTTACAGGATTCAAACTCTCAGTGTGGAAAATAAAAARTAAATTCAGCTCTTTTTTCCCATTGGCAGGGATTCTATGCTCTTGAAAATGAAAAAAAGCATCTATTTTTGCACCATTAGGCATGCAGAAAATAAGCAAGCTTAAAAATGTATATTTATATACTTGCATACTATTATAGATCTAGTATATATGAGTACTATTATASATCTAGTATATATAAGAGTATGTTATCTGCATTAATTCTCCTGTTTGTGAAAGACATATAAGACTTCGAAAGACTTCTAAAGAGAGATATTTACTTGTTATTTAAAGCAGATCAAAATGTAGAGAGAATTTATAGTTCAATAAACACTTACTTATATTTACCAATATTAAAGAATAGAAATGCAGTATGGCACAAACATGCTCCTATTCCTGCAAAAAGAATGAGATATTTAACCACATAGCAAGCCCCAGGTTTCAGGCAAACTGGACACCCTTTCCATTTATTACTCTTAAGGAGATCCTTGTATACCCTATTAAGAGAGACAGCAGAAAAGTCCTGTGAGGTTTTCCTAAGACTCTTCCCAAAGTTCTGAAGCTGTAGTTAGGACCTATTGTGGCTTAATTTGTAATCTTCTTATCCAGATTTGCTGAAGGGTATTTACCACCCTGCRTCTTGCAGGTGAAACATATGCAGCCAAACTGATATTTCCATTTTGCCTTGCATCAGGATCTATCCACTCTTCAAGTTTTTGGCAAAGATAATTTTAAAGCCTTTTGTAGAAGACAAAGAATTCAGTACAGTACGTTAAGGATAAATTTGCCTCCCTACCYGTCTTTCCCCGCTTCAGCCTTATGATGCTATGGATGATGTTAATGTAGTTATGTGCAAATTTATGATACAAACAGTGATGGAATACTAACCTCTATGTGAGTTAATATGTGAATCAAATGGAGAAAGTTTTTCTAGACAGCTTACCTTTCATTATTTTGTTTTGTTGTCTGATTTCTATCTCTAGTAAACACTTAGAAAGCAATTCAGAGACTTTTGGTATTGTTGGTGACATTTAAGTCACCACCAAAATACTTCAGATAAATAGTTGGRGAATTGTATAAAAATGGGAAACTCTTTAAGGGAGGTGTGGAAATAGCAGTTAAAAGAATTACGTATTTGCAAGTAGCATGCATGCTTTTGAGAGAGTAAATKCATGCTAGTCATCAATAGCATCAATAAAAATGGACTCTGAATGAGCCACATACAGAAGCAGATGGCAGAGTTAAACAGAGTYAGACATTCAAAATTAAAAGACATCTTCCAAAATATGGATGTGGTGTCCAAAGAAAGAAAATAGAGGAAGAATAAAATCCCAGCAAAATAAATGTTAAACCACAGTAAAGCTAGCTAAAATATTACAGAAAGCACCATGCAGAAGTAATGGGAGCTAAGAGTAAAGACTTTTTGTATATACATCAGAAGCAGCGCAGTTGGACAGTTAGGATGAGAAGAAGCAGCAAGGGAAGATAAAGACATTATGGAACAGCCAAATGAATTATTTGCACTAGTCCCTGCTGCAAATGAGGTGGGAGGCTTTCGCACTGGGGTCATTCTTTACACAGAATGAGTCTGTGCAAACTCCCGTATTGGAGTGTCAGAGRTTTCAAAGCAAATCAGTAGCACAACAGATCAGTAACAACTGGCAGTATTCACACAGCAGATTTGGAAGATTCACAGRTGAAATTGTCAAGCAATCAGCTGTGATTGTGTTTGATGAAAGCAGCACCAGTATCAGGATTACATGAAAAGTATAGATAAGGGGAACTAGAATTATCAGAGGAGTTTTCTGTAAMGGAGTCTAAAAAAATAATGCACTTCCATTTGCAAAAGTGTTGACTGAAAGGTTAGCGTGGTGAAAATATCTGAAATTAGGAACATATGAAATTACTGTAATAGCACAGGAGCTAAGGGCCATCCTATCAGAAAACAGGGAAATACAGGAAAAGGAAGAGATTTTTTTGTTCAGCACATGATTAAATTGTGAAAATCCTTGCTGCAGGATGGATGTAGGATGCAGGATGCTGTAGGAAGGACAAACAGGTAATTTTTTTCCCCCACAAAATTACTGGGTTAGGCAAATTCAGGTGTATAAGATGCTGTGTTTGGTATTAATATGGGTGATTTCCATGCTGCCTCTWGCCCAGAAAGCTCTTATGTAGCTAAATGCTGGAAGATGGGAAGCAGGCCACAGCTGAAGGGCAGGCTCTCAGAAGGATATGGGATGAATCCTGCCTTAATTGAATCTGCTGCCAAAGATAAAACACCATCAAAAAGAGATTGGTCTGGGCCAGTGTTATATTTCTTATGCGTTCACCCCATGAACCAGGTGTTTTGTCTATATAATTCTCCTCATTTCCAGGGATGTTCACTTGTGTGATAGTTTTTCTCTTCTAACTGAATGACTGGACACAGCCTGGGCTGGAGAAACATAAGAAAGATATGTGAAGGAGGATCCCTTTACAACCTTTGAATAAAAACCTGTTAAATAATGTGATAATCTTTTGTCTACTTTCAAAAATAATGTGATTCAGCAAACAAAACAACTGACCACATTTTTTTCACAATGTTCTTTGTTTTACTGTGTAAAATAAATAATTCTATCACTTCTTATCACTTCAGCATATATTTAGCAGTCTTTGCTTTTGCGACAGGAATGGCAGCTAAGTTCTCCCACTTGTGTTGCTTCTGACTTGAACAAAGCAGATTATGATTTATTTTCTTTAGCTATGAGAACACAACACAGGACAGATAATTGATTTGTTCTCGTGTATGCAGGAAAACCTGCAGCCGAGCCAGAAACCAGATCCAKTATGTGTGAGTTCCATTTCCCACCCTCATCACTGGAATGTAATCRGTAAGTGTTCAAATCATGAGGTATCACTTCAGAATCTATTCAGGGTATGTTTGACCGTGATACATTTAAAAAAAAAAATGTTCTCCATGTGCTATCGTGAAGAAATTCAGCTTGAATACAGTCAAYTCAGCCCTGGTTTTAGAAACAAGATTTAGGCCCTTCAGGGGATTGTCCTTCCCTGGTGTTGTTAATCCTGTGGTTTTTAAGGCATTTTTTTCATAAAAAGGAAATGTGTTTTGTTTTACTTCAGTGTTTACAAGTGTTTGTCTGGGAAATATAGGATTATAAAGGCACACATTTCGAGCACCATGCTGGGTGTGTTAGTGCTTTGTATTCTGCTACCACATCTGAACTTCCTTCATGTTGTATTTCATAACGTTCCAGACAAATAAGGATGAGATCATGTTTGCTAGAATTGTTTAATCACCAGTGGTCTGACCCTGAAAAAGACAAGGCACATTAGCTTTCTGTCACCCTGGATGGGAACTGAGGTTGCACAGCATCTGGCAGGATCTTCTCAGTACCTCACAGAATTTGTGCTTTTGAGTCCCAGACCACATCCATTTTCTCCAATACCCTGCAAATATATAACTGCAGTTAGCACAATTGGTACTTTCACTTTTAGCTGAAACGCCTCCTCCCAGCAGGCAAAGCAGTAACCATGAGATGACATTGTGATGAATGACAATGCCTCCAACAAAGTGCTTGAGCCATAAATGGAAAGAGACAGTAAGTTTCATCCTATTTTCTAAAATTGCATGCRCTGCAAATCCGTTTCAGATGAAAATTAAATAATGCTTTTAAAGCTACAAATTACAATAGGCCTAATGCAATAATGCACCAACTTCTCATGTCCTCAGTTCAAGTCGTGGTGGGGAGTTTCAAGACAATGGCTAATAAAAGACACATCGATTTGAGGGTGGTTCCCTGTGATAAGACTGTTCCCAGTTGCTGCTCTTTACAGTCTTTCATTTTATGGAATAAATAAAGGGAGGTAAAGGCAGGAAAACGAGTAAAGAAAGATAAAATGTGCAAACCACAATGTGTTTGGGGCACCCTCACCCTGATCTCTGTGCAGTTGCACAGTCCACTGATTGAGTGGTATTTTTTCTGATGCAGATTTACTCAAATGGAACAGCATCAGGCCATCAGATAACCATGATTTACGCCCTTCCTGACAGTCACAGCAGATAACAGTGCCCAGCTATACTTTCTCCTGTTGGAACACCTTGACATTTGTGACACAAGATATTCTCTTGGAAATTACAGATATGATAACTTTATATCAAGGTTTACAAATGGATCTCAAGCACTTGAAAACAATTGTATGTATAAGTTTGTAATTTTTCATTTTTCAGGGTTCAAACTGGGCTGATTTTCTATTCCAACCACATAACATGAATGAAATAACTTAGTGACAGTGATAGACATTTTACCATTTTCCAAAGTTTTTTGTCAGAATCYCACCTTTTCAGTAAATGGAAATACTCAATATGTAGTTCATAATATTTCAGAAAGACTTAAGAAAATATTAAAACAACATCAGAAAAAAAACCATAATACTGAATTTGCAATGAATATCACATAAATTATCCATCCATGTGTTCGTTCTTTGAACTGYTTTAAATCCATTACCTAATTATTAAGGAGATAATATTGACAATAATTTARTCATCTGATTTTCCATGATCTTTAGACAAAAAGAAATGTCTTTTTGCTTCACAGACAAAATTAAAATCTTCCTGGGGAAGAATCCTCTTATGGGGTTCTTTCTAAAGGTTCACCACCCCTATCATTTGGCAGTTCCTGACGTTTGAAGGAAGAGGAGGAAGCTCATGCAAGCTGCCTTTCTGTGCAGACGACATGTTCCGATCCCCAGTATCACAGCAGTAATACAGCTGAATTAACAGAGGGTTTGTCTATGCCACAGTCACAGAAATTCCTTTAGAGATTATGGAAAAAGTGGTTTCAGGGAATCTGTGCTGTCTGCTGAAAAAAAGATTTAATGACGAATCAATGACCAAATCGAGCACTCGTCTCTTCTCAATGAAACCCTTGTTTGAGTCGAAATCTCCCAATGTGTTTGCAGCCAACTTGAGTAAGTTTAGAAGAGCAGCACCAGCTGAGGGGTAACTGCAGCACCATGTTTGGAGAATGCCTCCTGTTTGCTCAAGCTTTATGACATTCCTGAGCATGGTAAGCACTTGAGATTGCCACTGCTGAGCATGCCAGCTGGCTCGCCGTCCTTCTTCTGTTCTGCAGAAGAATCCTGGTGAGTGAAACATTTYCAAAATGTGTTTCTGACACAGTGGTGGAAGACTTACAGCTATTGTTTGAAACAGGCGAGAAGAAATAGCTATATGTGTTCTCCTTGTTGGAAGGAATCACATTGTAATAAAAAAGTTCTGTGTTTTCACTGCAGAAGGTCGGTGTGTTTTAAATCTTTGCAATGGATACAACTTTAGCAGATTGATTTTAGTGGAGATACTTGTTTTGACAAGTGAGGAAACACAACAATTACTAATGCGTTTTGTCACTTGAGTCTCTCTTGACAAACATACCATGAGGATTATAACATAAATACATAACTGCTCTTCCTCATTTCAGCATGCCACTTGTGAACGATTTTGTCATAACAAAACCCATCRTCCCTGCTTTTCATTTATCTCCCCAAAATAGAAATGGTCTTTTTCCATTTACCCTGCTAGAATAAACATCTATTAATTCTCCCAGGTCACAAAACTTTCAGCTTCTGAAGGTTAGAAATGTCTGCACAGTATGCAACTCCTTTGGTTTAGTTCTGCCTTGAATCAACTCAACAGAAAATGTCCAAATATTTGCCCGGTAATGGGAAAAATGAATGTAATTGATCCACGGCTCTTATGTACAACATCAAAGTACTTAGAGACAAGAAGCTATTGTACGACAGTGACTAATAACTGTATGAGGGGATTTCCATTAGCAGGCCCACAAGGAAGATGATTCTTGTCTGTGAGTGCCTTGTGAAAAKTTAAAACTGTCATGAACTATACAAGCAGTTTTTAATAAAACAAAAGTTGTGGTAAAGGGCATCACTTTTTATATGTATGACCTTGGGATACCTCAATTAAGGTCAGCTGCAATCATAAATTGTTTAAATCTGCTGAATCCTCTGTAAAATTCTACTGCAACACAATTTAAAGTCTTCTGCCCCAAATTTTTCAAACCACTGTATCTTTGATGGCTGTGTAAATAGCAATGAGCAAAACTGAGTCACAAGGAATAGTTCCAAAATCTCCAGGGATGCATTGATCCAGRAAATGTAATCTGATGGAAGTGTAGAAGTTCCCAGCACAGCTACTTGTGGGATGAACTCTTGAGGTATCTGATACTGATAGCTAGACAACATATTTAAATGAAAGAAAAGAGAAATAAGAGACTGACCAGGGAGCTGATTCTGCCATCTTTGACTTTACTTTCACTTTGCTTAAAATATTTAAACAGTGGTAGTGAATATCTGGCACTGAGGAATCTACTTCTCAGTTGTATTTTCATAATAKTCTCAGATGAAAGTTGCATTTCCATTTTTATTCTGGAATATAGGAAGCCTGTGCTGTTTTCAACCTCTACTTAGATTATTATCTTGGACCCTTACAGACAATAGTTCATCTTTTCTTTTGCAATCATACCTACTTATTCAAGGAATATAAATACATTTCTTCCATATGACCCCATACAACATCAGAATATTCACTGTCAAATCRACTTTGAATTTTTTTCCCCCACAAGACAAACTGTTCATCACAGAAACACATAGCCAGCAGAAGSGGGAAGAGAGAGTAAGACCATTCTTGTCTTTACACAGTCTTTGTGGATGGCTGAAGTGCGGGACCCAGGGACCAKGCCCAGTCTTTGCCTGGAATGAGTGTGAGGTAACGAGCATATTAAATCATTGCTTTCTTCTCTTTGCCTGAATTCCACTGGGTCTGTCTGGAAGGAAGAAGATAKCTTGTTCCCTGAAAAGGCACATCASAAATTCTTCCCCCTTTGACCAGATGCTCTTAGTACAAAGGATTGCTTTTTTTTTTCTGAGACAGTGCTTTGGATATGCTCCCTAATGTGGCCCAGCTTCCTTGCTGCCCCTTATTTCAGCCCATGTCTTAACAGTATAATTTAACCTTAAATTAGAGGCATATTTTACCCTTGTTTTGTATGCAGAAATTCCTTTGATGTAATTGGGAGCCCTGTGCAAAGATGGAGGGTTTATCATGGCCCTTTGAATGCATGTGACATGGCAATTTGTCCAAGACATATTCTCATGCAAGAACAATGGGATCCCATTGTGGGAAAATCCAGGGCTAAACACTGCACAGAACTGACATCAATAGGATTGAACACAGTGTGAAGTTATGGCAAAATCTGATGTATTGGCTGGGGGGTTTTTATGCATCCACTACTCTTAGTGTTGCTGATGGAGAGCAGATATCATATTGTCCAGAGAAACCCTAACTTCTGTTGCAAGAGGATGAAAGGGAGATGATCTCAAGAGTCTGAGTGACCGTTTTAATTGGATACACGTAGACAGAGTCCAATACAAATCTCACAGAAAACTGTGGAACTGATTCTGATGGCTTTTGGATGAGTCCCACTATGAAATCTCRAGATTAGGGTTTGAAATAGACTCAGCGAGAACAGAAGCGACTGTCTTAMCAGATAAAAAGACATGATATATGATTGAAATTGAGCATGCTCTTTTCAATCAAAGCATCTCCAGGCTCTTTTTAACTTTTTAGTTCTCCTCATTCTTAATAAGGCAAGTTTTGCTSACCTTTATGTGGCCTCTCACAGGAAGATTACCTAAAGGATAAAGTTCTAAGCCCAATCATATCTACAGAATTTTAAAGARAAGTCTAAATAGACACATAAAACTTACCACATCTTCTTATTTAAGCAGCAATTTGAAGAGTGTTTTTCCAGCCGTTTGACTGTAACAGCGGTCACATMTCCCTGGCAAGCTCTCCATGGGGTCTTAATTTCTAGATACATATAAATTTCATTTTTCCTTTTAGCACAGTCCAGGATAATGCAATGGAAAACAGGAGGGACTGGTTTGAAAGTTCTGGAGTTTATGAAAGGCATGTGAGATAAGAAAATGTCAAGGAAAACAGATCATGGGCAGAAGCAGATGTTCAGCTTATGGCCACATCTTTGATCCTTTCTTCTTTGCGTGATGTGTATACAGAGAGTGTATAGAGCCTACACTGCTAATGTGCAGAAGCGAGGTTCATCATGAGCTCCTAGGAAGATGGGTCTGTAAGTGGATTGAAAGGGGTCACAGAGTCAATATTTGCACCATTTTCTCATGAGAAAGTAGGTCCCATGTCAGCTGGAGTGCAATCAGCATGCAGCTCCTAGCCCACATGTATAGCTAAATCTGGGTCGAGAGCACTCTCACCGTGAAGAAATATTTTAGTGTATGGATGAGAGATTCACTGGGAGCAATACCTGTGCCAGAGGCTGCAGAACTATGCAGCAAAGACTTATCCAAGGAACTTGAACAATGTGGTTGGATGATTTATATCAGGATGAGGATCTGGCTTWAAACAGGCAGAAGAGGAGAATTTTGAACATAAACAACATAAACATTTAAAATTGGTTAAGACTTTTGTTAGAAAAGCAACACTTAAATTGCTGCAGAGAGTATGTGAATCTCCTTGTACCTGTGCATCGGCTTTCTGGATAATGTCTTCAGTATCTCACAGGTACTGAAGTTTGCCAGCTGCGTGTTTCTGCAGCTGCTTTTTATTGAAAGACACAATAAACACTACAGGCGTGTAAATCCTCTATAAATAGCTGCAGCAAAAGCCATCCCTGCACCCTTTTCAAAGTTAAACTTTCTAGTTACTTCCTAGCCCATCTCTACTATCTTGCAAACTGAATTCAGAACTAGTAGTTACCCTTTCCTAAGTATTTTGGGATCATCTAATGAGAGGCGCCAGTGAAGTCCAAAACATTGAAAATAGTTACTTATTTATTTCTCATAATTTCTGAACCATCATTTCCAATCCACTTCTATTGTTCCCAGCAAGCAACTAAAATAATTAACAGCAGACAGCCTATTAAGAAATAGAAAGTGTTATGGTTACTTGCTATTTGTGGGTATGCATTGTTCCAGCATGGGAACAGCCAACTGCAGTTGGGAGAAATGTTTTGTACACTACACACATTTTATCTCCAAAATTCACCATGTCCTGAATCTGGAAATATTCTGAGATTGTGCAACTTCTTTAAAGTTCAATGTCCAAAATTATGGAGATTATTAATTTACAATGAATAACTCTAAATAAGCTCTGTTTAAGTGCCATAATTTTGCACCAGTTTAAGCCAGCCTTTTTTTCTTCCAACAGAGTCTCTATCCCCAAACCTTCCTTTTACCCAGGGAGCCCTTTAGTTCTTTCCAGAACTTTTACTTCTGTCATTTATCAGAGATGGATGTCACCCTGATGCAGGACATATAAAAAGCAACAAAGATACCAACCAAGTGGCATTTATAGCCATTATTTTTTTTTCAACGTAAGAGCCAAAAAGGTAAAATAAAGAAAAGCATGAGCTGTCCTACACACAAATAACATGTAAGACTTGTCTGTGTGTGCTGAGACTCTAACTTTTCAGTGARACACTGCAAAGCAGAGGACAGCAGAGACAGCAGTTTCATGGCTCTAGACAGGAAGAAGATTATATTTCTTTCAGGTGTCTCAGAAATTAAGATTTCACAATTAATCAAAATACTTGGCCTTCATTTTGTAATCGTTTGTTTCTGTTTGAGACATGAAGAAAAGCTGCTTGTGCCTGCAAGTTTGCATTTGTTCTGAAGATATTTAGCTGTTCTAATCAAACATATTATTTGTACTCTTGGATATTTTCTATTTCTCTAAGCAGAAAAGTTGCTATTGCGAGGGACACAGTTTGAGTGGTCTTGAAAGGAAATTTATGGCCTTGGGAATGAGGTGATATTTGGCATGGATATCTAGGAGGACTGAAAAGAACAAAGCAGCTTGAGAAGGGTTCTCAAGGAAAGGACAGAAGAATGGCTAAAATACTTTATCTTGTGGGACCAACACCATTCTGCCCCCTGACGAATTTCAGACCAGAACCACTTAAAATTAGACTCACCCAAAACTGTTTCCAGTACAGTCTTCAGGTCATCCCTGGACAACATTTTGTTGAGGCYCAGCCAAACTGAGCCTTGGTGCTCAGCTTCCCTCAGCACTGCTGCTGGTCTTTGCACATCTCAGTGCTGCATTTGGGCAAATCCACCTGATGGTATCAAATAGAGATGGAGAGCCATGGCAAGCACAGAGCACAGACAGACAATTCTTTCCATGAGGTATCAGCTGTTGCTTTTAACTAAGAATTCAATGGATTCCTATGCAAACTGAGAGGAGCAGCTTCACAGATACTCCAGCAGCCAATCCCATGCTAACAAGGACGATAGGCATCATGGTTCAGTGACTGAGGAGCYTGGCAGGAGATTATTACGGGATGACTGCTAACTTCTCTCTTGCAACCACCTTGAAATGCCTCTTGAAAACAGAGGGTTTCTGTTTGCTCTCTCCATGGCTGTGACACCATCTCAGTCTGTCCCGCAGTGCCTCATAAATGCTCCTCAGTCCTGAGTCACCTGTCACTTCAGGCCACCTGAGCCCCGCAGGAGGTGGCTGCTCCACTCACTTATTTTGCCTTTGGGCTCCTTTCTGGAGCAGTTAACAAGGAAACCAGCTGTAATTCTCTGTCTCCTGGGAGCTGTTTGAAGGCCACTACCTCATTTAACCAAAATTGTCCATGAGGACCATGACGGTCTATTGTTCAGATAGCTTTTAGGGATAATGATTTGATCCAGGGRATATCCTTCATTAGTCACTATGCCATGGATTAATGTAATTGTTGATACAAGAAGATATTTAAGGTATCAAATATATAGTTACAACTCAATTTTTTAGAGTTCTTTCCATTTCATTTGCTAGATCATCAGATAAAGGCAGGAGGATTTTGAACTGRACTGTATAATTCTGCAAGACACAGTCCCCTCCCTCTTGCCTTTTATTTTTTCCTATTCATGGCCTGCATGGTAGAGAGGATGATTTCTCCCTAAGGAGAAATAGTAAATGAATTCTAAAAGCATGCATTGTAATTTTTTAGAAATGAAATATGCTTCACACGCCTATGGAGTGATGTGCATGAAAATCCATGTAGTGTACATGTTTTAGAAGAAGAAGGCTTTTTTTGTAAGATTTTTTTAATGACCTGTGCCTAGAACACTAAAATTGAAACCTTGCTCTGGGTGGTCTTTATTTTTGGCTGAAGCCTCGTAATAGTTCCATAAATATTAATTTATGAAGAACACAGAACACGAGTGAATGTAGAACTGACCACTTTCTTGGTGTTCTCATATTACTTAAGCTGAATTATTATTATTATTTTCTTATAGAACAGTGGGAATACTGTTAAAAAAATTAAATGGGACTTTTATCATTGAAAATGTTTGTGGTTTGCATATTTGGATGGAAAAAAAATTCAGCTGAGTACATGCAAATAACTTCAGAAATAAAGTGCAACAGTACTAGTTTTGACACCAGCCCCGTTTGTTTCCTCTGAAATGTTWAGCCAGTCCATCAGCCAGATATTTCAAGAAGAACCTCACAAGTGAAGATTAAATGTGTGTGTTTTTATAAAACAATGACATCTTGTTTTCAAAGCCCTGCAAGCTTAAAATGGATATTAGAGCAGTCACATATAAACTGCAGTTCCCAAGGACAACTGTTTAGCTTAAGTGCCATTTAATGTTCTCCTAAATGGTTCTGCTGTTTAGTGTGCAATATATCTTCTAGATTAGACCTTTAATCCTTTACATTGTGCTTGCTGTGTCAAAGAGGGCTTCATGCCAACTTCTTCCTATTGGTGGGTCTCTCTCTTTAACAGGCACATGAAGAACATCAAAGTCTTATGTTTTGCCTCTTTGAATCCAAACAAGAAATCCAGATAAAAGTTTTTGTGAACTGAAAACTTTAAACAGTTTAATGTGTTTCCTCCTTTGTTTCTGCTTTAATTTTAGTGCTTTTATGAGCACAAAGAAATACAAGAAAGAACAAAAATAGTTTATAAAGTGTTGAGTGTTTTTATAAATGTAAAAAAAAATTATATAGATTARTTGATTCCTTATGATGCTAATGAGGACTTCAGAGTGCTATGGCTTTCACACCTCAACGCCTTAAGGTGAAGAGAACACAATGCCATTGCAAACACAATACACAAAGTAGAGAAATGACCTGGTGCACCATGTTTAGGCAGAGCAGGGTATAAAACTAAGCCCAGCTTTGATGCTTAAGGCACATCACTTTATGCTGAGCCAGCAGCTCCACGTACTAAACAGAAGACCCTCATTACTGATGGACCTTAAGCGTGAGTGCTGCTTTGCAGCATAAGCCAAGAGCGGGTTTCCAGAAACTAGCTCTGAATTTCTTAGTCTTGGCTATTCCTGCGTTTGCTCCTGAGAGGAAAATAAATTTGTCCTGTACGGCCCAAAAAGCAAAAACATCTGCTGRTATTATGAGCAGCCCTATTGTCCAAGCTCAGCAGCGGGGAGGTCTGCACTTGTTCAGTTCTGCTTCCCTGCTAAGCATCAAGAAAGCCTGTGGGAATCATTATCAAGGTTCCTGAGGGCAGCTGGGGAATGAATTCACCTTTTTGGTGTAGCCAAAGAAGGGCACYTCAGTGGTCTGGCTGGCAGCAACTTATGCTACGTACCACACTGGAGACCCACGTTTGGGAAAAGGTTTGGAACACTTGCTACAAAGTCAGTGATGGGCAGCCACCTTGGGCYAAGGGAGGGACATGGCTTCTGGGAAGGTTTGCTGTGGTAGCTGGCAGCTGGAGGACATGGAAAGCTACAGCTCAGTGGGTGGTGGGGAGGAAAAATTGCTGGTGCAGCCAGAGCCTTTGGTTAGAAGGAATCCCAGCTCACTTGGCTGGATTCATTAACCTGAACATCCAACTTAAGGAAAAGAGAATTTCCCACTTTYTGCCACTCACTGCAGTGGCTCCATCAGTTACAAAATGTTTACACTCAGAGGGACCTGGGGCCCAACATTGCATTTTGTTGCTATTTTTGTTATTCTTAACTAAAAGGTAATGATACCTTTGCTTTGTAATTAGGAGCACTGAGAAAAGGAATATATTTATTATTTTTTTTTTTAGCTTGCATTTCTGTTATTTATTCTGGAGCCTATGAGTAAGAAATACATTTCATATTTGGGACCAGATGTACACACACCCAAAAGYTGAAGTTGATCTCAAAATTTTTAATTATCAGATGTTATTCAGATTTGGACCCGAATATTAACAAAATACATGACCAGATGTCAGCTATCTAAGAAGAAACAAAGTCCAGGTAGCACTGACTGTGAAAACAAACAAACCCCTTCTGTAAGCACAGGACCTCCAAGTTTCCATCCAAGTTGATGTTTCTGCCAGCACTGAAGAGGTATCCTTTGATTCCCCAAGCATCTTGGTGGTCCTTTGATTTTTTTTTTTCTTTTTAGGCTTATGAGAAAAAAATAACATGGGCTTTGTTCTCCTGATCCCATTCACCTAATACTTGTACTTTGGTTTTACCAAGTACTGAAAACTTTCCAAATCTGCCTGGCAGGTCCATAAGAGAAGACCTTCCAAGCCTCAAAACCTGAGCCTACCGGGTGGTAATTTTCAGGTTCTGTCAGAAAGTATTTTCACAAATATTTATGTAAGTATTTTCCTGATGGACTCAGCTGTCTGGTGATTTTTTTTTTCAACATGGTATAGTTGCAAGGATGTTCATGGAGAGCAGTTTGAATTGCTGATGTGTCAAAGGGAGAACAGGTAATGGTTGAATTTGTTGGCAGAGTGTGTTCTTCTGCCCATGGAAAGTTGTGCAACTCTCTCGCAGCTGCAGCCACAAAGCAATTGCAAATGGAGGATTAGCTGAGTTAACTCTGGTGACTTACCCAGGGAACTGACAGCTGATAGGGTCACTGATCTCCAGCTAGAGGTACACACAGTCCCTCTGCTGATAAGGGGCTGTAACCAAAATAGACCTGTCAGGAACCGTGAGGCAGGATAAAGAATTCCCATCTCACTCCAGACAGAGGTTTTGCTTACCTGTCTTCAAAGATCTCCATGCAGAGACTTCACATKTGCTTTAGGCAATCTTTCCCTGCATTTGACTTCCTTCAGTGAACATGCTGTCCCAAAAACATTGCTCTTATCTTTCTTACCACAGTATTTGATATTCCTACATGAACACATAATTTTTCCCCCCTATCTGCCTTGCATGTGGGAATTAGCTTGTTCCTCTTTGCAACAACCTTTCATATCCCTGAATGCAGTTTATCGCAGCTCCACTCAGTCTTCCTTGCCCGTGCTAACAGACGGAGGAAATCTCCAGTTAACAGGAAGATGGTGTAGCTGCCTTCCTATCAGCCCACCCTCGTCTTCGCTGAGATAAGTGGGATTTGGAGCTCTGGTGAATTTTGATGAGCACAACAGCCCCTTGAGGGGTKTTCTGAGATAAAGTAGCGGTGAAGTTGTTTTAATTTATCTTGAGGATATAACTGGATAGAGCTCATAATCAGAGTGGGGGCATATAAAGATAGCTGGGCTGTTCCTCCTGTGTCTCTGATTGGTGCTGTATGCAGCTCAGGAAATCCAGAATATTTACCCACAGTAAAGTGGTGATTTGACAAGTTCTGCCCCAAGAATTGTTCACAGCACCCAAAGACTTCAGCTGTGGGATACCAACCAGGCTGATATCTTTTGCATTCTTCTCACAAGTTACTTAGCTATTCATTAACTTTTCTATAAGATAATCCACACTTTATTTTTTTAAAAAAAGAAAACACCATGCAGAAACTACCTTTATTATATCACCAAAATCAAATAGTGTTTAAAGATGTCTAACTTAACAGACTTCAAATTCAGTACGAACAAATTTTGTGTGTGATGTAAAATTGATAGMTAAATTAGCAAAGCTGCATATTAATGAGAATGTACTGGTATCAGTTTTCAAACATTGTTCTGAAGTATTACTTAAATGTTTTRGATTCAACTCATTAATATAATTTGACTCCTTTGCAGATCTCTAGTGATACAAAACAGCTACAAACCAATTTAAATTTTGGGTTAACCTCAGTTTATGACTTCTTTTATCTCCTGCAGTGGTGGAAAACAGCCAGGCTGTATCTGGTTYTCAGTCTCTTACTAATCAAAGGTATCCAATTACCTCCCATTAAGGCATTTTTTGTGCTCTATGATACACCTTAATAATAGTATTTGTTACTGATATTCTGATATCAAATAATTTTAATTTACAGTAAGCTTCTGCCTTTAAAATTYTCCAAAGTGATGTAGGCTACCAATTTATAYTATATTCATATAYCAGGGAGYGTACTGAAGACAGACTCGAAAAGASCAAACAATCTAAGTCTGAAGAAGTCTTTTAGATATCACTATTCATTGAAATAGCACATTTAAGTAGAAAAACACACACTAAGCACTTGTTTGTGTCTATGTGAAGGCATGAGTCTAAAACTCCTTAAAAAGAAAAAACTATATTCAAAGATAACATCTATGTTACTGAGTAGGCTTCCCATCAGCTATAAAAAATGAAAGGGACAGATGCACCAGATGTAAGCGAGGATCCATGTTAGTGGTAGCCATAACAGAAAAATGCATTCATGTGAAATACACCATTGTGTGCATTCTGAAGCCTGGAGAATTGTTGAAGTCAGTGCTTTCTTCCTACGCACAGCTGCAAAGATAACACTGTCTACTGTTCAAGGGCTCCATGGGGAATTCCTCGTAACAGTTCTGTTCTTTCCATTCTTATTAAGGCTTACAACCCCATTTCGGTTGATGATCAGCTCACTATCTGGGTCAACTGCTGGCATAAATCCCATCAACAATTATAATTTTGACTTGACAGTGTCATTCCTATAGTGAGAGAGGAAGTTGGAGCTTTACAGTGAGTCTGGCTGGATCATTTTTCTCTTTTCTGCCCCTACATTGCATGAAATTCTCCATGCTTACCTTTAGCTGCTGAAATTTCTGTGATGACTATATACTTTTATGATGCACTAAAATAATGACAGTGGCACAGGATACCCTTGAAGTGAAAATGCTTTGAGGAAGAAATATAGGTGCATAGGCCCTTATCCAAAGCTTACTGAAATCACTGTGAGGCTTTTTCAAAAATTGTAACAGACTTTGGATCTGACCTTGAGTTATTTATTAATGACAAAACCAGGTGATGCACTTTCTCCAGTTCAGACAAACCTCCTGAATCTGCCAATTAGAATTTTAACTGTAGTGGTACCTTCTGGATTCTTTCAGGAACAACGGTTCTTACTAATAAATGCTTGCACTTCTAGTCTGTAAAATTTATACAGTTATCCCTCATTAAATTGAGTGTCACATTAAAAACAGTTTTTAGGTCACCAGAGCTGTAGTGATAGATGCCTTTGCAGATCAATTTTACCAAATTGATGTGCTTCTCTAGAATCCACTTCAGTGCCTCAAGGCTTGTGGTGAGCRCTTGAAAAACTCTTCATTGACTTCAGCTACAGAAGAGTTTCTAAAGATTTTTTAGGAGAGATGATACTTTGGACTATACAGCTCAAGTGAGCTTAATTAAAGTTTGGCAGGGAAGTTCTCTCAAGTTTAAATGGAGACTCCCAGTGGGGGGTGTGCCTTCAGATAAGAGGAAAAACTTGTTTGAAAGTTTAGTGGCCAGAACACTTCATTCCTGTAAAAAGGAGATTTAAGCAGGTTTAGGCTTAGCAGTCTACCTCTGAATTTAAAAAAAGGGCTCTCTCCCCAAGATTTCAGCCTTGCATTGGCCTCCCTTTATGTAGGAGACAGAAATCCACAGAGATGATGGATCCGATTTTTCTGTCAATTATATGATACTGTGCAAGAAGGATGTTCACCTTAGAAAAATATGGTGGAAGTGAGAAGAGAGTCAGGTTCTTTTTTCCTTTTTCAGGAAAATRTGCAGCAGAATGTTTGGGATCTGAAAGTGTGCTACAGAAGTGTTTGCTTTTCGGAAATGCTATAAAGTTTTACTCTTTGAAACATGAGCGTCACTTAAAAGTCAGCTTTAAAAACTGTTTTGATTATCTTAGTGCATTCACTAGTTTTATCATATCCTTTTGTTCCTCCAACAAAGATTAAATAGTCCATTATTGCACATATGAAGTGCTATGAAGAGTTTYGGACTGAAGTCTCTGTGATTATTAGGGCTTGCCCTGAAAGGCCATGGATGAAGAAATCTGTCAGCCTATGAAAGCTATGCCTGCTTCAGGAATAAACTTATCAGCAGGAGTAAAATAAGGATTTAAATGAAAAGAAGGAGGAGGCAAAAAATTTCCTTTTCATTCGGTGGCTATTCAAATATGATTAGAATAAATTAACTACTAATTGTTTCCAAATTAATCATCTCCCCATGGCTTGAAATCCTTCATTTGAGCTATTCATGCTGAGCCAAAGCATTTGCTATTGGAGCATTTAGCAAAATCATGTAAATCCAGAAATCATCTGCAGTAACRTCACTATGGCTTTTGTACCCTTGTTCCCCACCAGTACAGCCACCCAGACAAGAATGGGAGGTCCATTTCTTACAGGAGTCCCCAGAGAGTTTTTGAGTGGTTCTTCATCTGTGTGAAAAGGAAAACAAAAAGATTAGTGAGTCATTAGAGGAGGATGTCCTCTCCTCATTCTTGACCACACTCTTCAGTTTCCAGAACATTTGTTTGTCTCCTGGGCTGAGAAAATTTAGAAAGCTAAGATACAATGCACAAGGACACCCTATCTCACAAAAATCACACATCTGCAGGATGTGCTACATGTTTCAAGAACTGGAGCTGTACAGAAAGGAATTATTTGAGGCTTACTATGTCTGCTGGATGWTTTAAGTTATATCCAAATCCAGGATTTTTCTGGACAAGGGCTGAATTCTCTTCTTCCAATATCCTTGAATTTGGGGGCAATTCTGAACTCAACTCCAGACGTGGGTAGGACAGTTAATCTCACTTCTAACAGTGAACAACTCACTGAAAAAACCCAAAATTCAGTAATCTAAATGCACCATGATTTTTACAGTCAGCCTATTTAAATTACTTATGCAACTCTTTCATTTGGAAAACATTTCAGATGCTGAGTGGGGCTGTTTTTCAAATCTGGAACTCCATATTTCAGAATATTCTTCCCTGGTCAAGTCTTTCATAAGACTTCTGAGTAGTATTGCTTGTTCTCAGGTAACATCAGCCTTTTTCTGAAATTTGTGTTACTCTCTTGTTTGGGTCATGGTAGGGCAAGAAAAGAACGCAAACAAAATGCTCCTTGCCTTGATCCCTCATCATCTTTTCTAAAGGGAGGTAACGAGGTTATTCTGAGGACCATTCATCATTCCTCTGGTGGTCCAACCACTTCACTTGGTTTATGATTTGCTGCCAGCGAAGCTGCAACAGCACAACCTGAGGTGTTGCTCTCAGGCTGACAGTGACAGACTGCTCCCTGTGGGAACAGCAACATGCACTGCAAGGCATATACCGACTTAAAAGTCTGACAAGATTTTAAATTAAATGGCAGTAAATGGAAATAAAACTTCCATTCAAGGTCTGGGTAAGAATTCATGGGGCATTAATAATTTTGTTGGCAGATCAGCRAAGGATTTCTTAATATTGTGACATCATTTTGTTGATTTGAGAGGAAACGTCTTGTAAATCAGATAAGAACTTTTCTCATCACCGTCCAAATGTATTTGAGGGAAGTGACAATGGAACTGGAATCAGTTTTTCTTGTTTGTGTTCTGGCCATGCACACAGTATCTCTTCCGTTGCGGATGTCTGTCAACAGGGCTGAACAGAAGTCCTCACTCATGAAACATTATGGGACRTACACTACAGAAGATGGCTCACACRGCTRCTCACTCAAAGCTCTCAGATTCCYTCTTTTTCTGTTCTATAGTATTATAAAACTATGGATTTTATTGAAGATTTTTTTATAAACAAATTGTATCTTGAATTCTGATGTTCTTCATAATTTTTATGCTCCCTTGATAATGAGTATATAAGTGCAAACCACACAAATTCCTACTCCTGATGGTTTTGGAGCCCTACCTCAGTGCAAAACGCAGCTGAGAAAACAGTTTAAGAAAACCTGGCACTCAACCGACCATAACAAGTTCAAGTGTCTTTAAACAAGCCTGAATTGTTGAGCTAGGATGGGTCTCTSGGCCGAAATCTACAAATTTACTGACTTCAGCTCATGGATCCAGACTTCCTTCAGTAAAACTTGGCCAGTTTAATCACCCTGTAACTGAAACTTAGTGCATACTGGCTCCAGATGAAATTTCAGTCAAACTTTGGGAAGTTCATAGCAATACCTGAGCTGWAAGTGCAATTTTTTTATTATGCATTGAAATCCAGGGCACTGCATGGTCAAAATCGAGAAGTTTTCTTCTGTACTCAGGAACAGCCTTACTATGAACTGGGGAGTGAGGGAAGAAGGGATTTTATGACCCACAGTACTCTTGTGGGGCATGGGAATAGAAGCAGGAGTTACTGGACATAATATAAAACTCTGCAGTTCTTCCYCCCCTTCCTAAACTTGTGCTTGCATGTCCTGTGAGCACATACATGCATGTGCATGTGCTAACAAGCACAACYCTGCAGTATTTGAAAAAAAGCTTGTGGACAGAGAGAATACTTTATCTCTRCTGTAATTTACATTTTTATGGGGAGAATACCCTTTTATTTGCTCTAAATAGTTGAAAGAGTTGATGATGGACTCACCAATGGGTGTYCTCTTGCATTCATGGCCTCTAACTGTACCTAGCTTGCACTCAAGAAAACATGATACACTTAATAAAAGAACCACAGGGTTTTTGTTTCCACAGAGGACTCCTGGCTTTACTGGTCAAACTGCTTCCAGAGATGTCAGCAGTTGCAGAGCCCTTTCATATGCTGAAAATATGAACACACACCATTCCAGGCAGCATTTGTGTTAGCAATGGAATTTTTAAATAGAAATAATTAGTTTTGCTGGCCACGGTTGTTACATCTGGCATACATTTGCCCCAGTGAACCCTATTTTAAAAAACAAAGCATCTGAATTGAGGTTCCAGATTATACTAGTTACTGATCTTTGCAAGCCTAATCCATTCTTATGAACAACGCCTCTGTGGTGTTTTCTTCCCCAAAGGATATAGTACGGGTGCAACCCAAGCTTTATTGTGCTTAATCTGAACCAGAAGTTCGAGTTGATTATTTTAAAAGGCATGCTGTTTCTTAAAAGTGATTTTCTTCCTGTCTTCATGCTGTGCTGATAAGAAGTTATAAGTGGATCTCTTTAATGCTTTGGGCTGGAGTGACACAGAAGAACGCAGTCGTGCCAAGGYTAAGCCAGTTGATGCAGCAACAATAAAGACTGCAAAAAAAATTACACTTTTTGTTTGAAACATATTCACCACAGCTTTTAATTTCTGGAATCAGCATAGTGGGGTGAAATTATGCCTGGGGCACAAAGGTGCTGAACAAGGGCAGAGGAAGAGACCTCATCCTTTCAGCACAAAGACCTGCGGTCTGTAGTGCTGTTGACAATGACAGCAAGCCCAAAGCACAGRGAGGGCACAGGTCAAGAGATGTCCCCTGCAACCTTTCAAAGGACCCTGCTGCTCAGCAGGCCAGTGTAGCCTCTATCACATTCCCCTTCCCATCGCTATCTTCTGACCGGTGCCCCCAGTGAGGCTGGAGAGCACCCAGGTCCAAGCAGGTCTAAGCTCTCAGGGACCGTGTGCTCCTTTATCTCCCTCCACTAATGGGGCCAGTCCATTTGCCCCCTCACTTCAGCTGCTGCACACCGATCGTTCCAAACACTGGGTTTTCCCCTGAACCCACAGTCTGTAAGAAACAATGTCATAGTTAATGCACAGATCTTCAGTCAGCACTGGACGTGGAACTGCAATCCTGTCAGTGAGGGAGTTGACTCCAAGGTACATTCCTGGCTCATTCCAAACTCCCACTGGCCCAACTGCATTTAGGTTGCTGCAATGAATCGTCCTGCCTATTGATCTTCCTGTAATCAGTTCTCTCTGTTAGACAAATACAGGTAATATAAAACCTAATTAGGTGTTTTTACTGTTTAAATATATTTGTCAGTAGAGATGTGCCCTCTGTTCTACATGCAATATTTACAAGTCATAAAAATCTCCTTTTGGTGATAAAAATGTCATTTCACATAATACACTTATTTTGTAACTAGCAAAAACAGATACAGCAATCTTCACAAACCCTGGATTGTCAAGCTCCCTCTATTATCAGCAGGCACCAGGGTAATTTCATCAGCTGCCTTAGAAACCATTATTGATTCTCAAATCAGTAGTCAGGTCTGTTTCTATTTGTAATCCAATCACATGCACAGGAGATAAATTAGTAGATATCAGGTAATTTGTTAAACTCTTGGCGTCCCACAGCTTCATGTTCAGATATCCAAAGTGACTTTAATGTATCTGGATTATGCCTGCATTATGTCATGATGTCAGAATCTTACAATTAAAGAGCTGGATTGAAATCACAATAGTGAGATCACATATGCACTGCATGTGCATATCCCTCCCTGCAGACCTGCAATCCCTATTATACCCTCACAAATGTTAAATGCACATTTATATATTCATGAGAATTAAACATGAGAATGTGAAGTATCAAACAGCAGTCTCAATGTCATAATTAGGTTATTTGGTTAATTATTTTTCATGCTAAGTCAGTTCCTTCAGAAATTTCTTTCATCATTCATTTGCCCTACATTTTGTTCTAGCAGCTCCAAATTGCAAGGAAACTGGTAACAGATCTTCTTGTGTCCAACTGGTTGAAGACAGGAATTAAGATAACCAAACTTAACGAAGTCTGATTTATCCACAGTTATGTAGTTTCTGTTATTTCTCCTGATAGTTTTTTTTAGCCCCTGGGATATATAAAACCAAATMTTATAAGAAGAACAGAAAGCTAGCTCTGTCCTTTTCAACCTCAGACCAAATTTTCAATGATTAGCCAGTTTTAAGCAGAGCCAGATGAGACCTCCCAGTTTCCTGGTGGCCATGTCCTTGGTATCTTAGGAAAATACTGTCCTGTTACTTTAGAAACAGAAGCCAACAACAAACACTGAATAGAGGTGGCCAAGAAAAGTGACAGAGTTAAATGGCTGTGTCATAGCTGGCCGAGAACCAGATGAAATTATCCAGGCCTCAGATMGTTGAGATCGAATATGTTCTCAGGCGAGTTGCAAAGCAAGAGGAAATTCCAGTAAATCATTTACTTAATGAGATCAATGTGCAACAGATCTTTTTTTCACTCCTACAAAGTTAATATTAGAATTCTATTAGCATCTTTTCTTTTTTTCTCCTGTTTGCTAAGTTATCGTGCAAGATTCCAACAGGGTCTGGCATGGTTTGGTGTCTGACATCACTTATAAATGTGTTGTGTGAATTAGGAGCAACTGTTGGACCTGGCTGAAAAGCGCAAACTCTTCAGAGCTGTGATCAACCTGTACAAGACACTTTACTCCTGTCAGGTTCCCTGAGTAAGAGCCAGGATTATCAGAGCCYCCAGATTCCCAATTTGATCCCATTCCATGAGCTTCAGAAGCACATTTTATTTGTTATTTTAAAAACTATTTGTGTTTTGTATCAAAACATAGAATTTCGCTTCTGTGAAACCAGTTCACAGTTTTTTGCTTATTACTGCWATTTGGAAGGAACATTTCCTAAAATCCTGGGATTTTTCACATGCACAATTTTGCCTCCTGGTCCTTTCAACAMCCACATTGCAGTCAGTGGAATTATAGCTCCCTTGCCCAGCTAAAACKGCTCTACGTTCGTGGACAAATTCAAACCTTGTGTTAGGAAGCACAGTTCCAACCACACTTGTGGAGGTTTCAGAGTCTCAGATTCCAGCCACTTTTTTGAAAGCATGTGGCAGGCAGAGGAGAGAAACCCTATTAATGCCACCAGTGAGAGATGGAGAGTAATGTGAGCTCAAATGTTGTTAGACACCAGAGAATCCACATGGAAGAGAGCCCAAATACATGCTCMAACCACCTGAAAAACTAAAGGACAAAGATCTATAAAACCCAACATGAGAATTTACAGGAAATCAGGCCTCTTTGGTCCCAGTGTTCCCTGAGCTGCTCATTTGTAGGCTCAATTTTCCACATACACCCTCCACAACAGTGACCAAGACAGTRTCATTCCATAATCATGGACACAGGATGACCATGAGCCCTTTTGTACGGCATCTCTTGACAGCACCGTCCTCTGTGCCTGTGTTCTGCCGCACACGGTGCTGTTCCCCAGAGCAAGTGCTAAGAGGGAAAACCTGTGCAACCACAAAGACGCTTTTGCCATCAACAATTGCATTCCACATGAGTTCTTGTTASCCCACTTTGGAAGCATTTGTACTTGATTAGCCCAGTCAGCCATCCAGCCTTATCCACCGGTGACGGTGACGGGAAGGGAATAAGTGGGCGGTGGCCAACGACCGACACTTGCCAAGTTTGAGCAGAGCTTCTTGGGCAATTTGGAGCAACTGCTTCTGCGATCTGATTACTGCTGTCCTTCCCCCACCTTCAGGTTTCTGCACTGCAAGTAAAACTGAATGGTGGGAGGCTTGTGTCCGTGCACRTTTTTGCTTAGCACCTAGGACAAAGAAGCAGTAATGCGGGTGAGAGACTCACACTGTTCTCCCTTGGAGCCCTGGAGCTACCCAGGGCTGATCCTGTCCTGAAAAGAAGCCAAACTGCCAGCTCCTGGCAAGGGAAGGGAGGAAGCCTCACAGGATAGGGGAAGGGTGTCATTCCGCTTTATTCTGGCTTCAAAAGCTCGTGGAGCTGAAGCCTGATGATATTTACAGAGCTCCCAATACTTCCAGATGAAAACAGAAGAGGCAAGTGGTTTGAAGCTGTCTGGCTATAAACATAAAATCTACAGGAGTAAGTCAGTAAATGAGCAAAATATACTGAATATAAAGGATCATCAGGTCTTTATTTTCATTTTCTTACTGTTAAAATGCTTCTGTGGTTATTTTTATCCACTAGTAAAACCTCTCAAAAAAGGAACAATATGCAAGCACTTGGAAGCTTTTTTTCTGGTTGTTTATTCATTATTTAGTGTAATCCCAGGCTGACTTTAAAGATCCAGCTTTTTCAAAAATATTAAATTATCTAACATTTCCTTTAAAATGATAGGATAAAAACACATTGCTATACAAAAAAAAACCACCCAAAACAACAAAACAAAACAAAACAAAAAAAAAGGATGGCTTTCTTTTGGAGATACACTTAATACATGAAAATTAAACTCATGAAGTTATTGTACTGTAGGTATGCCAAAGACAGTGGGATAACCCACGGGATGGAAGTTCAGGAACAACTAATTATTTGCTCTTTAAAAAAATTCATTTCCTTTCCTTAATGAGCCAACTTTCAGAAATGAATACAGAGAAGGAGAAGAGAGGAAGAAATACTGTATTCTGGAAACTAAAAATCTCGTTGGTGTTCTTTCTGCAATTTTTGTGGCTAAGACACTGAATGGATTCCATAAGTGGGATTTTGTCAGTATGCCAAATCTACATGGTCTTCTATCTTTTAAAAAATGCCTTTGATTTGCACAGACTCCATCCCAGCTTGGGACTTGAATTTTTTWAAAAAAATATATCCTGCTGCTACAGGAAATATTTTTCTCAACACCACTGTATCTTATTTTTAAAAATAATATTTGGAAAGAATCTTATAGAAATTCTGACAGTAGTCTTATGCATATCCCTAAGGAGTTCATTTCACCCATTTACAGGAGAAAAACTCAAAGGATGAATACATTTGGAAATGATGGGATGATGCAAAATGGATTTAAGTTTTTTTAAAGATGTTAAAGTATTGAACGTAGTAGGATATGAAACTATGACTTTCCTTTACATTTGGAGAAAGACCATACAAAATACTGCCTACAGGGGTTGGTTTATTTTGCACTAGATTACAAAGGGTAATACTTAATTTTCTAATACAGAAACTTATTGACACTGGATAAGGCAATTCCAGAAAGCTTGAGAATTTAGTATTGGGCCAAAATTAAATCTCTATGTTTGCCTATARCCACACACTGACAACTATCAGGTCTGAGTAGTTCAATAATCTTTACTTCTTATTGTGGGCCAAGTTCAGATCCAGAAAACTCCTTTTGCAGATGAAAACTTTTGAGCTAACATCTATAGCGAAAGGTTTGGGTTTCTTTTAATACATCATCCCTATTGGGTTACTTACAAGTCATCTGCAAGAAACCCAAGTTTGCTGYTATTAATAAAGGGGTTTTGAGAAAGTATTACCAGCAACCATCATTACTGAAGTGTGCTGGACTACTGGAGTATGGGGCTGCAGCAATAGAAGGTTGTTACAGAAAACCACAGTGGTAATCAGCTAGTGCAGTAGTTTGTAGRGAATGCTCTTAAATCAATGATGTAGTTCCATATAAAATGTGAAGAAAAAMCCCTGGATTATTGGAATTTTTATTGGTGACATGTGACCTGTTTTATGCACTGTGTATTTTCATCCTGTAATCCTTTGCCTCACCAGGTCCCAGGTCAGTAAATCACTCAAAACAGTTGTTCACCGCCCTGGCAGAAAGTTACCAGCAACAATGGCCATCAGGTAATCCTGGCAGMAAATTAAAACATCTCGCTTCTGATCTAGAGAAAAGCAGCCTAATTACGTAAAGCCAACCAGATTACCAACCCAGCCCCTCATAAGTAATTCAAATGGAAAAAAATGAGAGAAAAGAGGTACTAAGCAGCCAGCCCACATTGCTCCTTTGTTTACTGTAAGCTACAGAGACAGAGATGACTGGATGAACCTTTGGGTTTTGTTATCTATTCTCTAGGAAGTCCTTGTTTTCATGGGTCAAAATCTCTCCTGACAGGGTCCATTCAACTGATAATCATCAGTGTGGGCCTCAGTAAGCCATGGGGTATCTTAAACCCTAAAGGGATGCTTAGCATATTCTGAAAGGCTAAGCCATCAGGAAATGTTTTTGGCAAATGTTACTCAGGTTTCTTGAATACACCCAAACTGATCCTGGTTCTGAAAATCAGATATTTAAGCAGTCCAAAGAAATAATGTTTATCCTTTTCAGAGTCACGTTGACTTCATAGGGAAGAGATATTGCCGTTGCTGATTGATTTTGACAAAACTGCCTTGAAATAAAACAGATTTTCCAGCACAAACTGCATCTAATTTGTTCAGTCCTAATCAAAGATTAGAAATAAGAATTTGAGCATGGAGAGATCCAAGAGAGACTGTGAGCTTGGAGAAAGATGCTTAGATCACTACAACTGGGTAAGCTCATGTAAACTTGGTTACATTCAAAGAATAATTTTTGTGCCAARGTTTTCAAATTCCAATAAAATTAACTGTCTTGTTTTTAGTTTTTATTCCCCTTGAACACAATCCCATCTGCTTTTACTATACCAAATACCACAGTCCATTCCTGGCAAAAATGTAGTCTGTGGCAAAATAATGGAGAAATATATTTTAAAGAATATCTGGTCAGCATATTTGCTTTATTTTCCTTACTACCTTTTTAAATCACCATATCCTTAAGTTGATTTTAAGTGAAATCRGAAAACAGATCTGTTTAAATTTAATGAAGCAACCCCTCAAGAATGGTGAAATGATTTCCTAAGTACATTTTATGTTCTTTTGGTTCTTGACTTTTTCATTTCCCACGAATGGAACAGATTTACGTGAGCTCACATGACAGCTCTGGCTTGGCAAGGAGWGACCACGGCTGCCAGAGAGACTACTCAGCCTTTAGGTGCCTCGGCAAGGTAGTACTGTATGTTTAATAGAACTAGGTGTAAAGTGATGGTCTTTTTTCGCTGTTTATTGCTAAGCCAACCTCCTATAAAACATTGATCTCTCAGATACAGGAGACACATGACTCCCATGCCACTAGGTCCAGTAGGCTTAACCTGCTGAACTCAAAGTGCTAAAAGGACTTAAAATGTAATCATTAGTAGATTTTTGCAAGCAGCTGGTAAAACAAGACTTCTAGGCAGTCAGGGTGCTTTAATTTATTTCTTAATCCTGCCAAATCAGCAGAAAAGTATTTTAACTTAGTTCCACTTGGCAGACAAAAGGTAGGATTCCAACGGGACAGCACAAGAGAAAGCATCCATGCAGGTGGAAAATTATGTACACTGTGTAGTGGTGCCTATCAGCTCTGAGGGCCACATTTTTAATGTTTCTCTGGAGGGGAAAAAAAAAGAAAAAAAAGGAGAAATACTATATCTTGTTTTGGCTCAACTATTAAAAAAAAGAAAAAAAAGGAGAAATACTATATCTTGTTTTGGCTCAACTATTACTTTTTTTCAAAGCACCAGCAGTGCTCTGCTCAGTCTTTCCAGCCTCTATTAAATCCAGCACATTGTACTGAGACAAAAGAGATCATGGAACTTCCCCTTCTTTCCTCCCCATCCAACTCAGAGCTCATTTGTCAGCAAGAGTTATTGCCCTAACAAGCAACTTACAAGTCACCCATTTGTAGCAGTTCACTTTTCACATTAAGGGAAGACACGGCAATGGGCAGCCTTTACAACCAGTTTTACCATTGTTTAAGCTTGACCCTGCCAGTGTTTGCACACAAGATGTCAGGGTAAACGATAAGGACTGCACCTTTGAAGGCAAACAAAAACCCTTCATCCATTCATTTTTTTCTTCTTGCTTAATACTTCCTTTACAGAATTTTGGGATTCTGAAATACATCTTCAAGCTCATTTTTTTGTCAGCCCATCCCTGAATGTACAGCAAAAGCTGAGGTGCTTGTTAACTGGAAGTATTGACTAGGCTGCTATACAAATACATGCCACATACTTATTTTCATAATCTCATTTACATGATCTGTTTAAATGAATGCAATCAACAGACTCAATCTCTTGCCATGCAGAGCACACAGGAAACCCTGGAATAACATCCAAAGAGTGCATTCAACTAAAAGTGAAAATCTTTGGTTTAACATGCTGCCAAGCCTTCCAAAGAAGCAGAAATTTGGGTGGGGGGCAAAAAAAAAAAAAAAAAAAAGGCAAAAAAATTCCCTTTAGTGCCCCTGAGATCATAATGTGCAGCTCTAGCTGACTGGACTGGATATTACCTGACCAGATATTTGAGTTAATTCTCATTAATCAAACAAACTATTATTTGATTGACTGGCATATAGAATGAACTTAAAAAGCAATATGCACTGACACTTAAAGAAAATTTATAAGTGGAATAAGAGAGAGAACATGAGAGTAAATATGTTGAAAGTATTCTCTAGGGAGGTTTTGTTACATTCATTTATTAAAACATTATAAAAGATCTTTAAGCTATTTGCTTTCAACATTAAAAAGCCCAGACCAAAATGCATGTCATGCTTTTAATATCATCTGCTATGAAAGCCAAACTTGGAATAGAATTTATTTAACTCCCAAAATTTCCTGAATGGCTACAGAATTCATAGATGCAGGTTCATTAAGTCTCATCTGTTGCACTATACAATTGGCAAACAGAAGTGTTTCTCAGTTTCAAATCCACAAAGATCTGGCAGTGAAGTCAAGCCTTACCATCTCTTGTGCCCAACAAGCACACTGCAAACCAGTGTGGCTTTGCAGATGTTGCTGAAGGCATATTCTAACCACAGCTGATTTTACACAGATAGASCTCCTAGTATAATTAGGCTCATGTTATTTTTATTATCAGTGATGATGTATGAAATAAAAAGAGTTCATGGAGGGCTTGGGGAGTTTTTAGCTTGGAAAACTAAAAGCTTTCAGCTGAAAAGTGGGTAAATGAAGTAAGTTCAGTGGGAAACAGTAAATACGTGCTCTAATAAAGTGAATATTAGAGTCACATTTTRAGGACAAAATTATTCCTTTGTGTAGTGTCATCTACAGCTCCCAAAACCTACTCATAGGTCTGCACAAACAGCTCCATTTACTGATTCAAAGCCACAAGGCGCCCAGTGTTTGATGAAAACCTTCCATACTTGGATAATACACGCACTATAAGATTCCTGTACTAATTACGAGGATTTTAGACTTCACAAAAATTTGCTGATGTTACTGGAATGTAATCTCATTATCTATCAGAACAATTACCTACTCAGACAGAAGGAGATACAAACAAAGCCTGGAATCTGCAGTGAGAGGGAATACAAAAAAAACTATTTTTTTTCCATTCACATGTAGAAATTCTGAGTTCTAAACAGAAATACACTTGCTCAAAAAATTATACCTTTCTTTAGAAGTACATTCTTCTAGTTCAGTCCTCCTTTTAAATTTTATAACAAGGAGCTATTCAGAATTGCTATCTTCTGTTTCAGTAAAAGCCATTAATTTTTGAGTGTATTCACACAGAAGTCTCCCTGGCAAATTTTTGTAATTACAAGAGTAACTCTGAAGAGCGAAGCTGAAATATGGACACTTGAGAAACCTGATTTTGTTTTTTAAACTGCACTATCTAAAGATCCAGTTTACTTTGGAGCACTAATCATGTCCCTGGACTTCTGCTTCAGGCCCCTTCCCAGTCAGTAGGATTGTGATCCCAGGCTTAGAGGGAGATCACCTCCTTCCTGAATGGCAGCAGAAACCCCCAAGATCCCCAAGACTGGACTGCAGAGARTTTCCTGGACAATGCAACTACTGCAGCAGTTAGTCAGGTCAGCCCTGTTTTCAAATTCTTTAATGATCTATATTCTCATGCCTTTTAATTGATCAGGTGCAGTAGGTTTGTTTTCTCAGTAAAGAAAGTAAGAAAGAAGAGAGCAAAAACTGGAACAGGAGCTGCTGAGTGATTCAAAGGCAACCTGAGCTGAAGGACATGAGAAATATAGCAAAGAAGTCAACAGACTAGTCCTGGTTTTGCTACCCAAAAAGGATATAAGTACTTAAATTTTATAATACAGAGTGTACAAGATCTGATACCTTAGCAAATAAATTAATGTCACAAYTGGAATTTGTTAGGAACCATAGAATTGCATTTAAAACAAATGTCTGTAGGCATACATGTACAATTTACATACCCTAATACATATTTAATACAGAGAATGCTTTTTGCAGTTAGGATTATAAACAATTCACTTAGAAGTGCCAGGAGTTAGCAGCAGAGAGAAAGCAGGAATAAAGTTCTGAATGTGCAGGACTTCAGGATTAATACCTTCTAAACCACACCTGATTGATGCTCTCAGGTCAGTATACATAATTCATATGCATCACTTCTTTTGTGGTATGGGACATTCTTCAAGAATGTTAGAAAAATGAGGCAGTCATCAGGCTGGACCAAAATTCTTTCATACAGAAATGAAACAAAATCAGCACAACTCTGACTACCTCCTTTGCAACTGGGGCACACAGTCCTAATGACTGCACAAGAATTTGTGAGGAGGAAAACTAGACTGAAGCTCCACATAATAAAGGGAGTTCAATGGCCCAGGAAGCCTCAGGCCATGAATGCCTTAGAATGAAAATGATTACTTATTAAAAAATCGCTAAACTGTTTCTATTAGCACTACCTATGATTTTCTACCGGTACAGCAGAAATTCTGGCTACAAAAACGAAACGTGAAACTCCTCCTGCCTGCCAGTTTTAATCAAATATAGAGCTCAGCCTGAACCTAGGCAAGGCTGAAATGATGCTGATGGAAGTGAAGCTGGCTGTATCCCATTAAAGGCCCACGAGCTTTTATTCGTTAAGGTTGTATGAAGGCTTGGAGTCTTATCTGACTCCTTACTGGGTCTGGATGACTGGGCACCTTCCCAAAAATACCTTCTCATATTTTTAGCTTTACGGGGAGTTTCATCCCTTGCTCCTGCTGAGGCCACAATATCCTCTGCGTTTGTTACCTGATGGCTGTGTTATTAACAACCTCCTGCTTCCCGGGCCAAACGCGAGACAATGCGCTGGCTCCAGATGTGGCAGGAGGAGGCCGTCTGCTCGTGCCTGCCTTACATCACTGTAATCACTTCAGGCCAGTGCTCAGGCCCTTTTTTCAGCTCCAGGTAATTCCTGATGCCAGTTTACAGCCTTTGGTGAATGAAGCCCYGCTGCAGTTGCAAACTGCTGAGGCTCACAACAAAGCCTCTGGGATCCAGGTTCAAAACAGTTTTTTGAAGGCGATCCAGCATTGTAAAAACCTTTCTGTGAACATCAGCTGAATGACTATCTTTAGAAAACAAAGGAAATCTTCCTCCTGGAGAATGCTTAGCATCAGAAGCGCTGACTGCTTCAAGTTTCAAACTCTTTCATTTGCCTTTTCAAAAAGCTACTCAGGCCAAGTTTTGACTGCCTCCCCCCCCC
>NW_026623314.1:1921111-1956710 GCF_030028575.1 Malurus melanocephalus | reverse complement strand
CCTTCCCCCCCAAATAAGGCAAAAATGCTAGTTAGTGCAGAAATTCAGCAGTCTTTTCACTAGAACTGCAGACTCACACACAGGGTAGATGGTGAAGGCCAGAACTCACCAGCTTTAGGCCTCAAGTTCAGCTTTATATTTCTAACTTCTGACACCAAAGGGTGATGATAAAAATCACTGGTCTGGTGTAAACTCACTTGACCAATGCAACTTCTGATGGATTATCTTTGAAACAACAGGCCTCAGGCTTATTTAAATACCAACTTTCACCACACTGTCAGGCATAAAACTAACAGGAAAGCATACAGCCAGAGTAAACTCTGCATCATGTGCTCTGCCAAATTTGACAGAAAAGTGACACTGTGCCCTGATTTAGGTTCAAATTTCACTGCTAGGTAACAGCAGTGTGCACAGTTTGAACAGCTAGGCTTGTGGAACCAACACTTACCTTGCAATATTTTATTTTTTCATCATTATTTACCTTCTGCTTAGCTCTAATCTTGTTGTTGCTACTGTCCAAGTGTTTTCCTCTGTATACATCAGTAACAGAGTCTTCCCCAACCTGTATGTGGATTTAGGCACACAAACATACACATAGATGTTTGTATATATTGTGCCCTATCRATTGGGGAACAAAGGTCATGCTTATACTTCCCTCTGTACCTGTTTAAAAGTTGGCTATGGAGTCACACATCAAACCAAACTTACCATCTCATTGGTAAAATGGCTCATCAGACATAATTTAGAGGCTGCTGCCATTTCCCCAAGTTYTTTTCTGCCAGTTGCAAATCTTCATCCTTCTTTAAGACTTCTTTTCAAGTGAACTCCTTCATTTTTACCAAAGTTTTCCTGTAGTTCCCCATGCACTGTTCAGTCTGGCGGTTGTTATTCTTCCCTTGTCACCCCATGGCCTGGGGACAGTTGGGGCTCCTCCCCTGTAGTGACAGCAGTTTGGAGCAAGGTTCCCCTCCTGAGTGCACAGTGGATCCCTGTGCACTGTGGGTGCTCACACCCCCTCAGTGTGTGGGGCAACCCCAGGGCAGGCTGAGCAGCACAGGCTGTCATTGCCACATGTCCCTGTCCCTGAGAGCCCTCCTGAGGCACAGTGGCTCAAGGTCCTGTGTTAGCTGAGCATTTGGGGTCATCAGATGAATGGAGTTTCAGGATGATGGTTTATTTTCAGCATTGTTAAAATCCTTATGGCACCAGTTCTGTGTTGCTGAGCCGTGTGGGCTTTGCAGTAATGCCTGAAAATGGGTAGAAGTGAGCAGTACTCTGTTCAGACTGCCAGACAGCCAGAAATCCTGAAAAAAACATCAAAAGGAATCTGCAAATTTGTCCTAGGAAAAAAATTTCAGGTAGAAAAACAGGAAACGTCTGTGGAAAAACAGACACATGGGAGCTCTAGTTCTTCTGTAATCCTCCAGTGGATGAAGTCTGGGCAAAGAATTCAACTTCTCATAGGGTGGAGTTTTATCAATTTATTAAAGTAGTTTAATGATGTGTGAAACCTGGCCTGGTCCCACCTAGTCCTTCTCACCTAAAAGCTGCTCCAAGAACAGGCTCCCCTTGTATGTGTATAACAAAAAGATGGCTCAAGTAGAATGAGCAGAAAGTAATTATTTGTACTTGCGAATTCTTGATGTGAAGATACTGTATAAATACACATGCATAGAGAGGTGAAAATTGCTATGGGTAATGGGTTTCTTAAAAAAAAATATAGCAAAAGATTACTTATAGCTACGGGTCAATTCACACGGCTTTGAAAAGAAAAATCAAAATTATATGTTTGAAAGGATTCACTTCMGCAGACAAAGTACTGGTTTAACTTCCAAGATCTGAATTATTATTTTAAAGCATCTGTCTAGAAGAGCTGAGGTTACCTTAACAAAAGGGCTGACTGAAGATATAGCTCTTGTTTGTCTTGCAAAGTACTGAAAAAAATAAWATATTTAATAGAGAGGACTGCAAAACTGGCTATTTTACACTACTCACATTTTCAGGTGAGAGGCTGACAAATCCTTTACCTTAGTGCCAAATTGATAACGTCAGTTTTAACGATGTAAGGTARATGTACACATTATAAAAGAAGTCTAGCAGATATACCAGGAGGTAGAACAAGTTATAGAGAAAGACAAACAGAAAAGTTTGGTTTGTTGAACTTAGATTATGCCAGTGGTACAGTATTTCCTAGTATTGTAGGTTCTTCTTTATWCCTGCTGCAGCCAGAGTCCAGAGCCCTTCAAGAAGTAATTCAAGATGGCAAAAATAACATTTTTCTTTACCTCTACCTGGCAAATTTTCAGAGAGATACATTTACTGGATGGAAACTTCCTGCCTGSATTGGCTATTCGTTAGTATGAGTAATGAGCAATCCATTCATCATTAGGGTTAGCAAGTTTTCCATTTCATCCTCTTCCCTCTTTAAGTGCATGATTTAATTCACAGCACATAAACATTTATGCAGAAACCTTGTAAAAGCAAACCCATGMCCAGTATTTTGGTCATATGTATGTGAGAAAACTATGGGCAGGTGGAGAAACTCAGTTTAAAACAAACTCACATCCACTGTTCCTTCACAATATCTAATCTCTCTGTTCTGTGGCTGTACAAAATTTACACTACTCGTCTCCCTTTTTTTTCCCTTTCACACACAGATGTTTCACACTTGGCACTGCTTAGACCTGCTACATTAGAGGAAATTTGCTCCTGGGACAAATATGAGCTCTGGGAGAGGTTGCTTTATCAGCTAGGTTGTAGGCCTAAAACTTGGTAGGTCCCACTTCAGGGATGCTGAGCTGCAAGAGCTGAGTGGGTGTATGGGAAAAAGGTGCTCATGATGTTTGAATATCCRATATTTGTCCCAATGTAGAAGCAACTGTCTTCCTGTTGGAGGATGCCTGAAATATTTTTAGCTTTAGTGTCTTTTCAGTGAAGCCTTGGGGTTTCCTCTGCTGCGCTGAGCTGAGGCTGTGGTATCTCACTGCAGGGCAGGTCTAAGGCCACCTGAATGCTGAGATGTGCAGGAGGGGCTTCTGATGGCAACACTGCAATGACAGTGTAGACAGGTCCTTGCCTTTTCTGTACTGTGAAGAGCAACAAATTTCATGGTTTAGAAGAGTGGGGCCCCTTCTTGTACTTTGGAGTTGTCAGCCACCTTTCCTGGGTGTTTCCTCTGCCTCCTCAAAGGTTAGCAACTTCATTCTACAGCCAGTGCCCTTGTGGCACAGGTAGTCAATCTGGCCCTGAAATTCCAGCATCTGGGGAGCTTTTCTTGGATTTTTAGTGACTATCTTAAATGAAATCTGCAGCTAAACATGCAGCTATCCTGAGTGAATACTTACATGCTTTCTCCAAACCCTTAAAAAAAAATCATATGTAAATGTGATTTCCTTTCCCGTTCCCCAAAATCTACCCACAAAACTGATGCTTGCTKGGTGCAAGCAGAGGGTAGTGGCAGCAAGAACCCGGAGCTGCAGGCAGAGCTGTGAGRCAGAGCAAAGCAGTGCTTTTTCAATGAATACTTGCTGAGCCAAGAATATTCTAAACACTCCTCGTCCTCCATCATCTTTCCTTAAAATTGGGATTATTAATGAGTCACACTTACWTTCATATTCTTCAGAGCGCTGCTGTAGAGAGAAACAATAGCCAGGTCTCCCTCTCCTTCCTCCTGGGTGGGCAAGCAGCACAATGCTAAAGCATTATCACATCAGCTGCTGGGCTAAGAAGCTTGACCCAAAGCCCTGTGCCAGTGAATTATTTTCCCTTGACATATGGCTTAAGGCTGAAGGATTTGAACACTTAATTGGTGCATTTTCTGCAAGGCTTTAAAGGCTTGGCAAGGTGAGATTCCTGCTAATCAGTGATACAGCTGGGAAACAGCTCCTGCTGTGCATCACCAGCAGCCTCCACCTACACGAATTTATTGATCCCCCAGAGCTCAAGGGACTTGTATTATCTAAAGGTGTTAAATTCATTTCTAAGTGAAGCTGTCCAAAGACCRTGTTTCAAGCATCCTTCATAAGTTGTATTCACTGAGACATGTAACAGCATTGATCTGTTAATGCGTGTGAAAGAACACCACGACCTTCTCTCTCATGATATTGTGGTGAGGTGGCTCTTTGTTAACTAGGAAAACAAAACAAATTCCCTGTAACTTTTTGCCTTTTCCTACAGAAGTTACCTCAGCCCCCAGCTTACAAGCAAGCATTCACAAAAATAACATCTTTACAGCACTTTTTTTGTCATTGAAACTATCRTTGCCATCCCAAAAATACTTCTGTTCTAAAGGTGGGTCATTTGATGAGAAATCTGGTAAATTAAATCATTCATTATTGACACTCCTGGAAAACAATTTCTCAGAACACTCATTTTTCATTTTAATCCTGTCATTTTACTGTACTTTGGCCTCTGACTTGCAAACCCATGGTTTCTGCAACAATCCTTACATTTTTCTGACATTTTGCTTTCTCTGCAAAAAACTTCTCTAAAGAAATTMCATTACTTCCATTCTCACTGATTTACTAGTTCTGTCTGACCAGAAACCTTGTAAACCTACTCTTCACTAAGCTCTTGTGAGCTGGAAGGTCTTCTGCACAAGAAGGATTTGCAGAACAGACACATTAATGTTGCTATTCTAGTTTTCAAAAAAAAAAAATTTCACAATGATCCAGCCAAAATTATATTTTTATGACAGGACAATAAAACTAAATAGAGCAGTTACTGTTCCCATCAGAAAGCAGAGACTCCCTCRAAGATAGCTGTATCCAACCACAAACTGTCAACTATTCTTACTCATGAAAGATGTTCTCATGGGGCACACCCCTGCAGTCACACTTGCTCACACACACTCAGAAATAAAATTACACAGTCTTGAAGTATTAGGGCTGCTCTGGAAGGCATTCTGCACATATTTGTAGTAATTGAATAAAGTCAATCAAATGAAATTCTTTTAAACACATAAGCACAGGAAAGGGAAGCAAAGGTTGGAAATGTTCAAGGAATGCATATGTGGAATCTTACTTCCAAAAGTSTAGATATCAGTATAAGTACAATTTCAGTATTTTTGATTTATTTTGTTTTAATTCTGCTAGTTCTTTTCTCCTTTTCTCTGCTAAACACGTCAAATTGAGAAGATGGCACAAAATTCCTTGGCCCACTTTCTTGGTTTACCTCCACTGGCCAGAAATTTTATTAAGTTTTACAGACTTCAAGCTTGCTTTTAGTTCTGGTATCACTTAGAAGTCCTGTGAGGGCTGGAATAAGATGATCCTCACCCACAACAAAGACTGCAGAGATAACACTGCTTCTCTTTCATTCTCTGTTTACACCAGCATCACCCACAGCTTTCCAGCGCCTCTCTCAAATTTGTAAATGACAAAGACCTTCAAACAAAACTGGGCTCAGCTTCTTAAAATATCTTTGACAACTTAATTAACTTTGCACAGTGGCATCTCAGGACTGTYAATTGTAACGTAGTTCAAAGATCARTTAAAAGATCAGTTCTTTTTCTCTGCATATGGGAAAGTATTTTTACACTAGCAAATACCAATTTACACTCATTAAGTTCTGTGAATAAGCCTGCTGACACATCGGGGGTCCCATTGAAACACGCTCTTCACAAATACAGTAGGTGTAGTGTTTACCCATTGCTTAAGTGTGCTGAATAAGCTCTTTGACAAATAAAAGCTTTCTTGCTGGCCCCAGTTATCAGAAGGTGCATTACATGCACTCTGCTGCCATCATTCACCACCTTTTCTCATCATCCCACCAAACATTTTTTAATTAGCAAACTTTCCAAATGAGCAGAACTAAATCCCTCTGTGAAGCAGTGGAGTAAAACCACTGGTGGTTGCAGTAATTCACTGGTTTAGATTTCACCTATCTTTCATAATCCCAAAGCATTTTGCATAACCTAAACAGCCCTTAGTTCGTATGATTTTCTGCTTTTACATTATGGGTATTAAACATTCAGAGTTTCATGTCAGGGCAGTGATGCAATCCAGCAGGGTGGCTGGCTTGGCAGGGCTGGGTGCTGCTCAGGCACTCTCCCTGCCCCTGGAATGGTCAGATTCCGCAGGGTGGGAGCCGTCTGTGGTACGTGCACATCCTGTTGGTAAGCTGTGCCTGGGAGCTGTTTCTGTGCCACCCTGCAAAGTGGTTCTCATGGCATACTGTGTGTCAATACAGTTGTGTGTCCTCTCCTGTCAAGGAATTTCTGTCTCACTGAAGTTAATTTCTAGCCCAAAGCACAGCAATATMAAAAAGGATAATGCTTTAGGCCCTCCCACAATTTACGCCATATTATGTGTATTAGTGCATTTGGGTTTTGGAGAGCAAACGAGAACATCAGTGGTGACATTTTGGGGGTTCAGGTATGTAGGCCTTTACCGTGGATGTGTATAAAATCTATTATCCTACTGAGGGTTTAATTCTGCTGTTGTCACAGGCTCTGTGATGCACATCGCTGACATTTTGCTACACTGTGCTAAGTCCTGCAGTCTCTGGACTTCTCACCCATCTCACTCTCTGCCAGAGGCTACAAAACTAGAACAAAGCTTGGACATGACAAACAAATGAAACTTGGGAGCCAGAGGAAAGAAATCATAAAGCAGATTTTGCTGCACTACATTTGACTGTCCTTTCCCTGCAAGCCCTATAAATTTTTTTAGACCAGCTTAAGTTGGACAAGATCATCTTGTACTCTGCAGAGCTTTTACATGCATCTATCTAAAGGTATATAAACAAATGCATACACACATCTATCAAGATATATGTGAGAGTGTGTGTGTGTTTACTCACATATGTATGCAGAATGTGCAGACACAGGAGAATTTTATAGTGCTCTGATGGGATAAATGAGCCTGACACTTATATGAAAACCTACAGTAAAATTAGACAGTGTTTGAATGAGCAGAAAATGAGATGGTGACCCTTCCAAACAAGTCATGCATCTTCTTTACAACACAGAGATACGTACTCAGTATCTTTCACTTAAACGGTGGGAAAATTACTTAGAAGTATTTTAAGAAAAGGAGGAAGGGAGATCCGATTTTATTTGTTTATGTTTCTCCCTGTAAAACTGTAAATCTCTTGAATCTAACTATATTGAGGTCAGAAGAAAGCATAAAAACTTCTTACAATGATCTAAACCAGATTATAATGTATATAGAAAGGTCAGACTGAAACATCAGCTACTAGAGACTTTTCCATGGTTAGATCTGAGTTTTATATGTTTTTCTGGACACCTAACATAAAGCTCTTCAAAGCTGCAGGATGTCAGATTTTATTGTTGTAACACATGTAATGAAAAGAGAAGTGCTCCATAATAATTTCTTAGTAGTTTTTGCTAATGTTGTAATTGGGAAGTTTTCTGCCTGAGTGCATTGTTTTGGCTATTGGAACTACAAGGAAAAAAAAGGGGTGTCAAGAGAAGCCAGGCTGCACAAATCATTGACAAAARATAGTACAACTTTATGGAGTCTATGCACCTAATTTTTTTTTCCCTGTGAATGCTTCATTCCTATTGATAAAAGAAACAGTCCTTTGAGTGTAGTAGGCTGTCTGCTCTTTGTAAACCATTAGTCAAAACCTTCCAAAGGAAAGACCTGCAAGTTTTCAAGCTTTTTTCTTCTTCAAGCTTTCCAAGACTTTCAAGGCTTGATATGGTAAACATGCAAGGTACAGGACAATGTAGCCTAGGCTGGGGCTGTAAACCCTGCCATTTTGGGGACTCAACCAACCAGAAAGAGTTCCTGTCGTGACAAAGACATTTGCAGATATTTAACAGTTTRACTGTGGGGTTTTTTAGGAGTGGGATTATTTGCTTTTGTTGAAGGACTCTCCTGGTACATCTATACTAATTTCAGAAGCAGATTTGACAGTACCTATGAAGAAGGACACTCTCCTGCTCTCTGTCCCCACTGTGGAGTCAGGCCATGAGCATCCCTGCCGAATCACCCTTTACTGAAACAGTCCCTGATGCCTCTTCCACAGCCAGATTGCCCCGAGGCTCACTTGGGCCACCCTTGCGAAGAAGGGCTGCAGGAAAGCTCCCGTGTCTGTGGGTTTTATTACCTCTCCTCATGGAGGACAAATACATTTAATATTTAACATTTCCTATATGTTAAAACCAGCTCTGTTACAGCAGTACATGAGGGGCAAGCGGCTGACCTCACAGCTGGCTTTAAAGACAAGAAGCCAGGCAGTTCCCTCTGCCCTACATGATAGCTTTCCTCTATTGCAGAGCAAAACAAGTCACCCAGTGTGCAGATGGGAGGAGTTCACCTGAGTTGAATTTCAGCTCTTTCTATCGCGAACAGGCTGTGCTTTGTGCAAGTTTCTGTTCAACTGCAGGAGAAAAAGTTTTCTCCCTTAGAACACTTGAAACAAAAAGCAAGCATAAGAAGAAASAATTTCTAGCGATTACCCTTTGATAATGTCTCAGGATTGTACAAAGAAAAAGTTGGGGTTTTTTACTTTAATTTTTTTTTWATATCATGCAAGTCCTGAGATAATATGAAGCTGCATGTGCAGTGRAAACCTAGACAGACCAGACACTGGATATACAGTATTTTTTTTCTTAGTCTTTGCCCATAGATTCCTTGCAATAACTAAACGAGGGTCTTGAGAAGACAGAACTCTCAATCAACCATATTTTGTCCAGGAARATATTATTATTTAGATGGGTTTTTCTATTTTGTTTTCTTTAAGGAATCCAATCTAATCCTTTAAAGAGACACTTCAATAAAATATAGTCAAAAGGAATTGCATATTTTAAAACTCTTTTTCCCCCGTAAGACAGAGTTCTGCCCATCACAGTGGGAGGCACACGTGAGTCTCCTGGCTGTGTCTGACCAGCATATATCACACAAGGATGAGATGGACTTCTGGAACAACCCAAAATGTCTACATTACAAAAGATCTAATTTTCAGATCCTTGGCTGATTCTGTCATTTGTTCTTGATTATACAGCTAGCAAGTGTAGGTAGCTGCTGTGGCAGGAATCACATAAACATTGTGGTTCTACTCTGCAGATACTGTCAAATACAGGCCCAACTCCCTGTTTTGTCTTCGAAATAAAGTGTGTGGTATAATTTCCATGCCCTTGGGGATAATCAGTCCATCCTTTTTGCATCCTGCAAAATCCAGTTTTCTATTAGTCTAACCACTGACAGCTGTGGTTACAACAGAAATAAACAAAAGTTGCACAAAGATGAATGAGACTGTATGAAGTTGTAAATACTCCCCACAAGGGGCTTTGTTCTTCACCCAATGATCTTCTTTTCTACTAMTATTATGGATGGAGCTTGCAGGTGAAAAGTATTTTCCAAAACAGACCTCCTCAACAGGAGGAGGGCACAGGAGAATCCTGAGTCTTTACTTCACTTTACAAATGAGCCATAGCCTTCTTGACCATAATAATTGATCATTTGAATAGTTTCTTTAAATTTGAATTAAAATTTATAAGTAGCATCTTAGTGACATGAAAAACATGTCACTATTTGAATATAATTACAGCATCAGATGTGTTGCACACACAGATATCTGGGGATCATTGCAGCAGAGATCAGCTTGTTTGGTCCTTGAAAGAGTGTTTTTTGAGAAGAAATGAATTAAGCACTGGTGTTATTCGAAATATTGAAACATAGACACACACAACCYCCTTGACTGCAGATGGTGCATCAGACTGACAGGTCTCCGTGTTTTATTTCAGTCAGTTACTGATCAGGGAAGTTCTGGTGTTAAAGGAGTGAGGAGGACTCAGGCATTTGGTGTCTGGTGGGTGACACAAAGTGTTCTGTGCTCCTGCTGCAGTGAAAGTTGAACCCGCTGTGCTTATGATTGCTGGAGGTCATGCAGAGCAGGGGCTCTGCCTCATGGGTCACATTTGTAGTATGCTGATTAAATTCCTCCTGGTKTTTTGGTCCCTGTGTCCATCCTCATCAGTTTAATGTTACTTTCCTCCTCACAGGAATGATGCAAGGCTATGTACATTGACTTGTGTTGTATTTGTCATGTAAGTCAGACACAAAAAACCTAGAAAATAAGGTAAAAGTAGAGTAGCCCAAATGCACCAATTCAAAACTGAATTTGAGAATCAATAATTGTTTWGTTTTTTTAATTTCCCATCTGAAWTTTAGTTGAACATGTAAATGACTTGTAAAAGATCTGCACTCTAATATTTCAAATTACTGAGAAAAATCATTATTAACACCATGAACGAAGATGATGGAAGACTTGTTTTTTTCTTTTTGATCCCCTGAAACTTTCTCCTAGTAGGCCTTTCTTCATATACTGAATAGAAATCACAGTTAACGGGCAGATTTATCTGATGTCACTCTGACTTAAAGTACAGAACTTTGCCAAAGACAGAAGATAAAATCAGCAATGCACCTATGCCAAATTTTCTATATGATTTTCATTYGTTTCAAAGAGAAAATAAGGGAGTTCCTTATATCTGCTTTTAAAGTGGACTGTTGACAGGGAAGTTCTGCTTTACCCTGCTTCTCTTCCAGCCTGTGCATTTATCTCTTTGGCTTTCTGAGGCATGTTGTCTCTCTTTGTACTGATAAGAATAATCCTCTGATTCTTCTTCCTTTCCCTGCAGTATTCATGCAGAGTCTGGCATAAACTGACATCCATATGGCATTCATCCCATTGAATGGCACTGGGAGCAATGCGGGGCCGTGGGAGGACAGGTCAGCTGGATGACCCTTGGGGCAGCCACACTGACTCTCACCCCCAGAACTGCTGACTGCTGTCACAGCACAGTGTAATCAYATTTTACAACATCATCCTTTAGACCCGTCATAAGCAGTGTACACCTTCTCCTGGGCTACAATCCACCAGAGATTGCACATGTGCATTTTAACCTGATTTCCAGGTAAAAAAACCCTTCTGACCTGGCTCATGCAATGTTTGGTGAGGTAGGGGGAGACTTTATAAACAGAATCTGGAAGAAGAAAAAGTTATAATAGAAAGCCCACTGTACGTCACAAAGGTGTTTGCATCTTCCTGGTCATCTGTGCAGACAGACCCCATCTGTAGGGGTCAGTCCCAGCCTGTTGCAGTGGTGGAGAAATGCTCAAATACTGTAGGGAAAGGCCAGTTTGATGCTCCGAATTCCTCTCCAGGTTTGCTAACTTGCTCTCTGATATATTGTTCTATTTGAGTGCTTTGTGATGTTCCAGTCAGTATGGAAGGCACAATTTTAAAGTCCAAAAATCAGACCTGTTTGCAATTGTAGGGACTTCAGCAGTTCCTATTTAATGAATTCCTTAGGAAGCCAAAGATTATTTTCTTTTCACCCTCCCTCCAGCAGACGTTTTCATCAGAGAGCTGAAGCAGTGAATTCAAATCTCCAAGACTTTCTGTATACCTCTACTAGAGGATAGAATACTTTGAACTTGGTATGAAATTCAACTGGAATTAAAATAAGGAGAGAAACCTGAGGAAAAATGCTTAAAAAACCCTGTCTCAAGTGTATTATGATACTGTTATTCACAAAATAGAATATTCTAAAATAGAAAAAGCAGCAGCAATTTGTCCACTGCTATTTCTCAACTAATAAGAAAACCTGTAACACTTATTTCTACTGCCTTGCAAATACTAAGAAGAATTTTTGCTGCTTAATGGCATTGTCAAATCACACTCAATTGCAGCATAGTGCTAGAATGTGCTTACAAGCCATTGTTGTTTCCAGTCTTGATTTCAACATTCTGCTTACAAGCCCTTCATTATGGAAATATGTGGAACACATAAAAAAGTAAGTTTTTATTTTCTCATGGGGATGTGTRTTTTCTGTCTACTCTCATGCTCACAAAAGGGCAGGGGAATTTGCACAAGAGGAGAGAGAATAGATCTGAACATTCTAAACTACCTGCCTGCCCAGAAAACCTTTTTTGTGTGACATTTCAATTATCTATTTTTTTAGAAGCAGACAAACAAAACCAATTTGTTTGCACAATAAGCTATCAAAAACTCATTTTRAAAGTTCAGAGACAGAAATTCTTTCAAAACTGGAATTAATGAGGAAATATTGTGAATGGTTCAGTGCAGTTCTCATTTACAGTATCTGCATCGCACTGAGCTTTCCTTACACACCTCTACAGGTAATCAGCTTGTCCCCTGCACAGATTTCTACTCACAAATGTACCTGCCTTAAACCCTGTTTTTTACTATCCTTGGCTGTTAGTTTAAAAGATTGCCATTGTTTCTTCTCTTCTTTGTTACTTCCTAATGCTACTGCTGCACACATCTACCACGTTCAAGAAAGCTGCTACTTCATGGCTCTGGCACCTGATTCTTGCCCCTCGGTTCCCTCCATGCCCTAACCTCTGGCAGAAAAGGAGGAGGATGGAGATAGCTGACTGAAGGACAAACCAGGTGAATGAGAAGGACAACAGCTGAATAAAAAAAGATAAGAAGCACATGAGAAGTGTACAAGGTCATAATTCAGGGATCAGTAATGACAGTGAAGGTGATTGACATAGAGACTGACTTGGTTAAAATTAYCTCTTCTTTGCTTCATGTTGGTATGCAAAGAGTCTCAATCTCACCACATATTTAGAACTTGCAGAGCACAGCTCTTATTTTCTGCTCTGGGAACGAAAATGTGCTGCCATATCATTAATTTTGTCTGAGAGTGCCTTTAAGAAACTTCCTTTAAGGTTTGATGCAGTGCAAACAACACCACCCCTAAAACGATGCAAGGGGATTGTGCTCAGCCAAGCAGAGCTAGAACTTCCTGTTACATCAAGATGTGTAACCCTTTATTTTTGCTTCATATGAGAAAATAATGCCATCAGTCACTGAAGTTTCTCCAGTCTGTCAAGTGATGCTCTTGTCAAGGTTTAAGCTTCTCCCCTATAAGAAGATAGGTAGCATCCTTTTCAATTAACTCCTTCAAAAATGCATCCAGTGCTTGTTTACAATAAGGCCTTTTATGCCCTCTATATGATCTTCAGCTTTTTGAGTCCTTTAAGTCCTCAAACTATTCCCTTTCATAGCCTGGGGGAACATGACAGGGGAATGAGTAACACCTTCCAGCCCACATAACCCTCAGTGCGCAGTGATACATCCTTGAGGAGAATGGGATAGAGTGAGATTTCCATTGCCAACAACAGCAAGGTCCATTCTTGTGGCTGAGACCCCCTGACTGCAGAAGGGAGTGAAGCTATCACCACCAAAAAGCTGTGCGGGTTCATTCTCCACACCATGGGGTACTGGGTCATGACCAGTGACTATCAGGCTACCTGTGGTGGGTTGCCCTGCATATGGAGGCTGCTCACTACAGCTTTAACAAAATTGCCTAAATTAAGAGTCCCATTGCCTTACTCCTTCCAGACATAGCYGATTAAATAATCTGAAAATATCTACAAGCATGACAACATTGTGGAGGTCTTCAGTATCAGCATAACATTCAACACAATGCATCTCTATCTTGAAAGTTAATTGAAATCCCCACGGGTAAGAAAAGCTTATGTAACATTTGCTTCACTCATGGCTCACTGCGGGATACAGCGATGACTCCCAGCTCACCGTGATGGATAGGCTCAGAACAGCAGTGGTTGACATTTTYTGTGCCTTGGCCCTTTAATATGTTTTATGCTTGCACAGTTGCAATGAACATTCTCCACTGCCTTTAATCCTGGCTGATAAATGAAGCATGAGTCTCCTTCTAACCTTGGATACTCTCACAGCTGATGCTTGCTTGATATGATCTGCATTTTTCCATGGACTCTCTTGGAAATTGTCCAATTGGCTCTCTGCAGCTATTGGAGGAGCATTACCATTGACTGCTTAATACTTTTCCTAAAACTATTACGCATGCTTGTTTTTTAACCATACAATAGTTATAAATACAATTTAACCAATTTCCTAGGTTGTATAAAATCTATACAAAAAAGGTAAGAATTAGGCTGGACATCCTACAGGAAAAAGGAATTGAAAATCCTTGGACAAAAAAAGATCCTGTCTCCTTGACTGTAAATTGGTTTAAATCTAAAGCCACACAGTCAAACTGTATCTCAGTGAAGTAGTTATACATGGAAAAATGGCCAAATTCAGATGTTATATCTGGAACGAGATGAGCATGAAAAAGAAAATTATAACAATAGGAAAAATTCCTCCTCCTTTCTTTTTCACATGTCAAAATTGTGCTTGAGGAGCACTTGTGATGTATGGTTCTCCATGCATCTTTTCCCTTTGAGTTATAACCTTTTCAAAGCACACACTTTACTTATGGAAAAAAGCTGCAGATCAAAGCATGACAGTTGACACCACAAAAACAAAGAGACAAGGTTACTGGATCAAACCCAAGAAGCAAAACTGATGAAAAGCCTTCAAGTGCAGAGTAGACTGATGAAAATAAGTGTGCACCGCATGATTAGAGTAGAAAGGAGATGAAATGGATGAGAAGCAGGAAAGACTGATGAAAGCCAAGGGCTTTTGTGAAGAAAACATAAGAAGCTGATGGCTCCAGACTTGGGTTTTGTAAGTGGAAACTCTACAATGTATTTAAAACTTAGTGGAGAAACCATTGACTGTGACATCAAATCACAAGACAGAATATGGAGGAAAGATACTGAAAAAAATTTAGTCTGAAGAGTATACTGAAAGTACTCAGAGAGGTGATAACGAACAAACATTTGCACCATTGATGTGTATGTATTTGAAAGCACATTGTTGTCATTTTGTCTATATTTCATGCCTTGAAAATGGCTGGACAGCCCACAATTTTGCAAAATTAGCCAGCATCTATAATGGGCTCTTAAGCAAAACATGTATATTCAGCTTTTTTGCTGAATTTTCTCCTCACTCCAGAAAGGAATATTAGAAGTTACACTCTTAGATTGTAACATACCCTTCAGTAAATCTTGTGTTATCATGGGTTCTTCTGTGTAGGTAGGCAATGCAATTGCTTCCTGACACACTTTGATCCYGGAAATCCCAACACTTATGCCATTAAAAAGCCACTTAAATATTGTCTTACCCTTCCTTCACATCCAGCATGTGAATTGTGGTTGAATGCGCTTCTTAGTACTACCTTATAAAAGCAAGTGAACTTTAACCACAGAATCCTACATTACAGTAAGAGCTTTAAAACACCACCAAAACAGGAAAMAAAGCAAGGAAGATTTTTATGTTGTAGCTGCCTTGAATTATTCTGTCATGCTCAGGTACTGTAGTACTGTGCATTCTTCTACTTTGTAGGTAGTTATGTGTCAATCAGCTCAGCAGACAGCATGAATGAATGAGGATATTGCAATGAGAGTCTAAACAGATTTCTGTCTGAATGCTTATGTCACTTCTAAATCATGACTTAAGAGAGGGAAAAGAAAATTTAAAACAGTAATTGCAAGAATTTGGCATTTTGAGAGGATTGCAGAAGAGGAAAATTGGTTTGACATCAAACCACACTGTTTGTACCACAAACATCCAGCTAATAAAGGATGATTCAGTTAAAATCAGAATTCCTCCCCTGTGCAATCATTCAGTCCTGTTCCAGTTTTACAAAGTGACCAGTGATTTAGTTATAATTTTCATATTTACTTTTTTTTTTTTTAACTGAATTTTTGGTAAATTCAAAACTTGTTAGGATCAGGAGTCAGATTCATTGACATTTCAGATAAGGCAAAGGCACATTTCCCAGGCTGTGGAAAAATCCCATTCCCTTTTCTGTCAAAAAGAATTTGACCCCATGTTATCCAGATTCASCAGAAGGAGCCCAAGGTATTACACTGTTTCATGACGGCACCCACCCTTCACACGGGTGGTGTGGTCCCAAAGCCCTTCCTCCTGCAGGCATTGTAAACCTGCTGAGGTCCTGATGAACACACTCTGTCTTTAGGGATTGGCTGCTGGGGTGGAGGCAGAAAAATTGGAGCCCCTTCCCTTTGGTCTYAAAGGAAACCTGGTCAGGCCAGTATGTACCCATCCACCACATTCCAACAGGAACCGATGGTGAATGTTGGGGGAAGACAACAAAAGASCAGAGGTTACAAATTTATATTCAGGGTAGATTTCATAATAACATCCAGGAGTGGGGAAGTGAACACTTGAGAACATGAACTTCTATATCTGCTTCCCAGTACAGTTGTTGGGTTTTGGTATAACTTATTTTCCTGCTTCTGGAATTTATCTTCACTTTTCCCCACCCTCCTCTTACCTGGCACACATAGCACATTAACAGCYCACCAGCTGAACACCACAGATACCCTATTGAGAAGAGTACAGATCCAAAGTTTCTTCTGGCAAACAACTTTTGCAACAATTTCAGAGAGATGTTAGGAAAAATATGTCATAAATTACTGTTTGTGAGATTAGCATCCCTCAAATAATTTCTATACATCAGGAATAAGGCTCATGATTCAGAATATTTCAGAATTTTAGTTAAATACTTTTTGGGACTTTGACTCTTGCCAGCCCCATATCAATGGAAGCAGAGTATATGGATACATTTGGTGGTGTCACCCAGATGGGTCCCTTGTTCCTGTAATGCCTCAGATGCCCCGTAGGCTTTAGAAGAACGGGCAGCTGTCATCTTCTATCAGCTGTCACTCTGTAGGGCTCTGGAGCCCGGCAGGTCAGCTCTGCACCCCAGAGCACGAGGTCAGCTCATGCAAAGCATATTGCTCCATCAAAACTGGAACTCGTCTGATGTGCCACACATTGGGCATTGAAGGGTGCCCTAAGAAAGGAAAATACTTTAAATATTAGGCGCACGCTTTAATATAATAAGCAAAGTCTCCTGACTACCATATGAATTCAGGACTTGAACAGATGTAGAGTGACATCACATGCTTGAACTGAAGAGAAGGGAATTTACATCATGCTGTACCTTCAATGGATCATATAAATTCAAGTTCAGGGATTTCTCAGGGTAGACAAAGAAATTGCCTTTCCTCCAGGATTTCTGTCTTCTGARTAATAAACTCAGAGTTACTTCATAGTACCATGCAGACAATGAAACCAAACCAAAACCACATCAAAACCAACACATGAATATGTGGGAGTGAAGAGATATTATTTATCTTCTGCTTCTTTACTGTTCTGAAATTCAATAATAGCTCCCGAGCAATGAAACGTCAATGACTTTTAGAAGCCATATGAATTACTCGCATGAAGAAATTTTTGTTTAAGAAGTTATTTTTTGTGCATTAGGCATTGCAACATTTCTCATACAGAGAAACAGAAGTACAGAATAGGCAGATTGGGAATTGTTTGGACAAATTTTGCTTTTGATCAGGAAACCTTAGGTGAAAGATCACTGCATGTTGATAAAATTAATTGAAAATGCACTTTTTGTGAACAATTAGTATGTAAGTTGAGGACTCCTGATACATGGGACCTGTCTTAATAGAATTYTGTCACCTGAATATTCATGGGACAGTGTGAGAAAAGCGCAATTGGGTGAAGCAAATGCATCCAGAATCTAAGATTCCTGGAGTAACACAAGCTTTCCACTACTGTCTCAGTCCTATTTGGATTTAATGTATATCAGCCTTGATACGACCTGGGATTTAATGTATATCAGCCTTGATATGCAAATTTTGTCAAGCAAGAACACAAGTGCTATATGTTTATATTTTGCAGACATCAGTAATGGAATGTTGCTCCTGATGACCTTCATTTTAAAATAAAACTACAAGAAAATTTTACATAATTATTATTATTAGTAGTAATAATACTATTTAAACCTGAGATGAATAGATAAGGAATAAGTGTTCTCTGTTAAAGCCATGCTGATTTTGTCATCTAAAAATTACCTTTTTTAAAATTTTTCTTCATTTGAAAAATTAAGACCTGTTTAGTTGGCTCAGCAWGAGGTGTGCTGTATTGGCCCAGTGGATGTGAATCAAGTCCTGCTGGTGCTGCACAGACTTTACCTCTGAGAGAAAATACATCTGTATGGGCATTTGTGCCTTGCAGGCTCTGTCTGAAGACAGAATGGTTGTTCCTGCTGGAAAAGGGTATGGGAGCCTTTTGCTGTGAAGCAAGTGTGAGCAAACAAATCAGAGCAAGAATGCTGGATCCACCATGGCAGGGCTGAGTCTGGGAAGCTGTGATCAGCAGCAGCTCCCGTTTCTCACACAACATCTGCTGCACTGGGGATTTCTCAACACGCACAGTTAACATGCTGGCCCAGTACGATTCAGGAAGCATCTTCTCTGTTTCACTGGCRGAGCTCTGCTTCAAAGGGCAAACCTACTACTCTCAGGAAATAAKAACCTGAAACTTGCAGAGAAAAGGATGTGGAGTAAACAGAGAGCTGGCAGATGTAGCTGCATGCCAGGAATGATCCCACCAGCCCATAAATATTGATGACTTTGCAGTCTCTGAATGCAGATTATTCAGGACGCTGAAGCCTGCAGCTGCACATTCACAGCTTGCTGCTCTCTGAAAGAGCATTCCTGAGAATGTGCATCCGCCTGTCTGAGAATCCCCCACTGCTCTTTTTAACTGTGCTGAAACAACTCTCTTCTCCTTCTGGAATTTATATTTTATCATAATAATTCACAAAGGCAAACAAAATATTTGTTTTGCAAAACCCTTTTGCAAACAGCTATAACAGGTTGCTATGAAAACAGACTGCTACAAGAGAGGAGATAAAACTCTTCCTTTTCTTCCTTCTATTCCCTATATCTCCTTCATAAAGCKACTTTTGTCTAAGGCTGTTTAATACAAATAAGCAGAAATAATTAGAGAGCACAGTGACAGTTCACTCATGGGTGTATCACACGTAACCTTAATGTATTTGGCAATAACATCGGCACTTCAGTTGGGTATGGATCCAGTTAAACCCTGGGACTCAGATATCCTTAAGAGAAATTAATTTAAGATTCATGCTGGATCCTTAATTCAATAAGCCAAAATTGGAGCTGACATTCTGAGGATAATAAAGAAACCTAGGAAAGAATTGAAGTCCAAACAAGGCTAAGCCAAGCCACAAAGGATTCAGCAGAGTATTTCAGCATTTCTGAGAAAAAGTAAAGTACTAGAAGCTCAGAGCCCATCAGGGGTTGGCTCAGGTTTTAAGGATAAAAGTTAAAAGGTTGCTATTTTACTTTAATTCTATGCCAAAAATAGCTGTGCCTCAATATTTGCTTATAACTTTGAAAAAAATAAATAGTTGATTTCTTACTATGTAGCACATAGGTATACAGGTACTGATGTATGTATTTATGGCTACAGATACATATATATATGTACACATAAAAACTCTACTATCGTTGCTGAGTACATGACTATCACCAATTCATGCCTAAGGCCTGATCAAACCACATTAAGTAAGGTCTTACTCTACATGTATTTTTAATGACCTACCTGTGCTCTCTGTCTTCTGTGCTCCAACAGGGTCATGATCTCTCAATCAGCATTTGTAAAAATACTCATAGGTATGTGTAAAACCATGACAGAGTGCTTTAAGCACTCTGAACATGGCCCACGTGGAAAAGGAGGCCGAAGCTCAGGCTATTAAATCAGATCTATTCTGGACAACAATGACATGTGTTTTAAATTTTCACAGAACTTCAAACACGTAGAAGGGCTTTCCTGAGAAGAGATGCTTCCCCTCACTGGGGTCTAGTACAGAAAGTGCAAATTAAATTAGTAGTGAAATTGGTCACAGGGGTGTAGTGTTACTGCATCTTGCAAAGAATCTTGTGCCTCAAACAGCATCAAAGAATTGTCATTTCACCGTAAGCATTTTTGCTGTGTGTCAGACACCACAACTTCCCTGTTCACAAAATGAGTTTGCTGCTGAAATGCCTGTTAAGAAGTTTGGACTTGAATTTATGTTATAGATTACCACAAGCTTTAGAGGTTAATCAGTTAATTGGCAATTATTTTTGAATACTACTATCACCTTTAGTTCCGGTGCCACTTAAATAGACATAAAAATGTTTTGTGTGTGATATTCTCAGCTCCTTCTGGAATCAAACTTTTTGTCCAAGTTCAGAACAGTCCTTTCTAATGCAGCTGCCCTAGCAGTGGTCTGTGCTTCTCTGTCCTGGATTTGTGTCCAGCTAAATGGCTATTCAAACCCAGAAGCAATTACTGTTGAGCACATAAGTGGAAATCCAAAACTGATAAAATAATTTGAACAAACTCTTCCATGGACTCCCAGCAGTCACTTTGTCACTTTKACTCTTTCTCCTTTGCTCCTTTATCTCTTTTTCTCCCTGTCTATACAGTTTGCTTACTTACCGGAGGATCATCACTAATGCTTTCCAAAACTTTACCAGACTTGGTGAAACTACAAGCAGCAATATCGCACACTGAAAGCCACTGTACACGATGTAGAAAATTAAGATATCAAGCTTAAATCTAAATTTAAAAAAAAATTACCTCTTTTCTTAATTTACCTCTCTTGTTTCATTAAAGCAACTAGATAAAACACGTTTGAAAACTTGGGGCACAGTGATTGATTAGTCCTGGTCCTTTCTGTTATGGAAATCTCCRGAACTCTACACAAGCCGCAAGTGCTAACCACCTGTCCTGATAAAGCCCTGKGGACCCCAAACTCCAACTCTCCTCGAAGAAAATCTGCTGGATTGCCACATGTTCTTTTCAGCTTAGGCCTTRTCCTGTGGCTTGCTGTTGGCTTTCCTTTTTTTAACGATATTGTACTTGCACACTTGTATTAATATTAATTCACACTTTTCTTGAATATTTTTATGTTATTTCTATGTACTCCAGTGCCTCAAGTCAAGGTTCTCTGAACCTAGACCTTCAGTTATGCTTGACTGCAAATGATTCATCTATTCTTTAACAATAATATTTATTTCTACATTCACTTCATAAGGTCTCAGTCTGTTGACACCAGCATGGTACCATTACCAACGGTATAAACAAAGAAAAATTATAACACTGAAACCAAATCAAACTCGTGCATAGTGCCTGTGGTTGAATCTTAAATGGATGCAGCTCAGAGARTTTATCCACATAAAAGTAATAATTAACATTCCTGAAGTAATAACTGCTCGGCCACRTTTCAAACTGCTAGCTCAGACATTTGCATGCTTCCAATATGAGCACGATATGGCTCAGTCTTAAAGCTGCCAGAGCACAGTAGGTTACTCAGCATGCATAAAAAGAACTGACATTACATTCAGCAGGGACTTTATCTTGTTTGAATAATCCTCCCTACAAGATTATTTCAGCATGCAATGTGTTTCATTTGAGCAAAGTCAGAGAAATGCAAAAYAATGTGAAGTAATTATGCTTTTAAAAGTTGCTATTACCTTTTAAGCCCTTTGTGTCAAAGCATAAATAGTTTTCTCAAGGCTAAAAATTGTCAGCAGAAGATCAAATGCACCTCTTSAGTAACCTCATTAAAACCAATGAAGTTTCCTACAGATTGAGATTGGTCCCTTATTCCACTACACTCAGAACTAGGAAAACAGCAGGAATATCGATATATTCTTTGCTTCCAATTGGTATTGATTTGCATTTCTAAAACACTTCAATTTGAAATTCTCAAAATATTTTACAATCCTGTATGGAACAGAATAGTTCTGTTTATCAGCATCTAGCAAATGGCTGGTGGTACCTCTCTGTGCTGAGACCCACAGCTGCAAATGTGTCCTGGRTATCAGCACCTGCCCATGTCAGCAGAGCATCCACTGCAGCTGCAGTCCCAACAGRCTCTCTGTGTTAAACTTATCTGGTCCGGGAACAGAAATGACACCTTAAGGTATGTTTAAAGAGAAACAGATGTCTAATGTTTCCCAGTAATTTGTGTTTTGGAAATTCTCTCCTGCAGTGGCAAACGAATCATAGTCCTGCAGTTTTGAGTTCATCCCTAGGGTCCAATCCAGGCATTACACTATAGAGGGACTTCCTGAGACGTGTGCACAACTGCAATCTTACAGAAAAATATAATGAASTACTAGGTTTGGTAGTGACTGTGAGCCGTTCAGCCAGTACACTGTAATTAGCTCTGATTACTATTTGATGATTAGTTATGTTTAASTGGAGTTTGTCATTCCCTCTTACACCCTACAGAAGGCAGCAATGGATAGTTACAGGGAAAGAGGCAGCCATTGTCATTTTTACTGGAAGTACCAAGGAGTTCCCTTGTCCTTACAGTTTATTCCCAGACAAGATCTAAGCACAATGGGGAAAAAAAAGGGGGAAGAAAGTCGGGATTGCTAATTGACAAAACTRCATCTTTCCATTCCACACAAAGACATCCACAAAAACTGAGCTCACTTCTTAAAATTTCATTACTATTTAATAGCTTAACTGCAAACAATTTTTCTGCCTTCTTACATTACTTTCTATTTATTTTCCTGGCTTTTCCTTGTGCCTCAGCTCTCAATGGGAAGCATTCCTTACAAGCATGCCTTCTTTTGTTGTGACAATGTCACATGGCTTATTGCAGGAAAGACTTTCTGGGATTTATAAGGTAGAGGGTTCCTTACCAACCCAACACATGAAAAATCCTATTTCAGACTTTGCAAATGAGTATATTAACTAGTGACTGCCATCTGAGCAGAGTCAGTCTGCTTGTACCAGCTGATATGAAAGTGTCAATCTGGTAAAGCATTGATACTTGGATGCAAAGTTAAGCTCCTGAGCAGCTAAACATGATCTCAAGTACTGTGCTGGATTGGAGCCACAGGACCGGAAACAAAACTCGTGGAACTTGATCAGAGTATTTTAAATAACTTCAGTGGATTCTGGATCAGGTCCATGCTGTCTGCTAGAGGTATTGACTACATTTTTCCAAATAAAAGAAGTTAGGAATAATATATCAAAACCTTTGATCCAGGACTAAMAGGCCCAGGAATTAAGACTCAGTCCCTTTATATGATGAATTTACAGATTTCCTGACTTAGGAAACATGAAAAACACTGACAAATACTTATGTTGACATACAAATAAGTAGAGGAGACCAAAGGGTAGAAGAGGCATTTTAATCCTCTAAAAATATTGAACCATTCCAGAGCAGGGAGTCTAATGATTTCAGTCCCCAGTTGTTTATACAGCCCTAAACCCTGTATCCATGATGACATTTCATTTTACATCATTTGTTTCTTTAATCAGTTGTGTTCCATAAAAACAGTCTTTCAGCCAGGTCAGCAGGGAATGTGCTGAGCTACCATGAGCAGCAACTGGAGTCACTGATTTCATCTGCCTGCTTGCAGACGGAGCATGTCCGTGTGATGACAACGCAGCTGCCTGGGGAGCGCTGCCTGAAGCTGCTTTGTATCCCAATACATTACCTTGCTCAGGCTTTCAGCAGTAGGACGTGTTCATTCATCCCTAGCCATTGCTTTAGAGACACTCTCAAATTGGGTTTGGCCCTTTTTGCTTATTATTTAATCCTTTTTAATGGGGCCAAGTCTTGCTTTCATAACTAAAACAGCACAAATGTCTTCTTAATGTCTGTGGCACCSTTCAGCTCTGCTGAGAATAGTTTTTGACCCTGTCCCATACTAAATGAATTGGTCCTTCTACCATGGCAATTACTGTCGTCTTTGAGTGCCTTCCAATACTCATTAAATAATGTGACTTCATATCCCTGAGGAGTAATTTCTTTTTTCATCTCCCCCCAGAGGAGGTAGGCACACAGTGGAGCACCTTGGACACAGAGTCTGTAACGTGGTGCTGTATGTTTGGCCATTTTTTTCATGTTAAGTTTCTCTTGGAATATGAATATAGTTTCCAGGCTCAAATAAGGCAAATATCTCACAAGTTAGCTTGCTGTGCTTCAAGTACTTCATTCTTTAAAACTAATTGCATTCACCAAGACAGACAAATGTATGAAAAACTCAACATAAGCATATAGACAAAAAGGAGTTCTTTTAAGAAAACATTTCTTTTACAGAAACAAAAGAACTTAACATGCCCCTTAGATTTTTAACGGGTCAGCTACTGATCGGTATTTATAGCTGCTAAAACCTGYTTTCGGCATTGGACCAAACAATCCCGGGGCTCCAATTACTGTTATCCAGAGAGTATCCGAGAAGGTAGCAGCCACAAATAGAGGGGCCAGACAGAAAAGAAGAAAAGTAATTTAGTGATTCTTCTGATCCCTCCTTGTCTTATTGTTGGATCGTTTGAGCAGAACCATCCCAGATTCTCCTGCTCCTACTTYTGTTCATTCAGTTTTCTCCAGCACAGCCCTTCTTAAAAATAGCCAACAAAAGACTAATCAATTAATTCTCTTACCTTAGGGATTTTCAAGCAAAATTACCTGCAATCAAACATTTCTTTTTCCAGTGTGCATGCTTGCATCTACTCTGCAGCTGCATGAAATTCCTTCCATCTGCTGTCATCACACCTGATTAAACCTCACTTACRTACTGTATTTCCAATATTTGTATTATTTTTATACTGATTACTTGCATGCTGGTACTAATCAAAGAGCTCCAGCTGTAACTGCAAGAACACTGAACCTGTTGTAAAATACCAAACAGAAAGATAGTCTCTGCTCCAAAGACTGTATCTGATTTTAATGGGACATGGACAAATGTTTCCATATTTCTCATGCTATTTTTCCCCAAGTGACCTCCAGCATAGCTTTGGTGGCCTTTAGTTTCCCAAAACATCCTACAATCGATCATGGTCCTTGGGACTATTTTGAGGCACCTGAAGCTGATGCAAGACCATGAAAAATATCTTGCTACTAAGTCTATTGATAAACTCCTCTTTCCACTAGAGATGGGCACAGGTTAGCATAGATATGGTTAATTTGACACATCTAAGAATTTATTATCTGTTTTGATTTTTTGATTGATTTATAAATGAAGATACAGAGCAGGATGATTTTTCCATGGAAAACTAATGTGATTTTTGACATGATTGCTGAGTAAAGGAGAGGAAATAGATTTCAGTCTTTTATTGGCACTATAGTGTRTTGCATTGTCACACAACAGTCAGAGAAGTAAAATTAACCAAATAAAATGCATGTCTGTATAAAAAACATATTTTTATGCTCACAAATGTTGTCAATCTCTTATAATGGTCATGCAAATATTGGGCTAAATGACCCAAGGACTTTAGTCTTTTTTTTTTTTTTGCAAATATTTCCAACCTACTTAGGTTTAGAAGGCAAGAATAGTATTTATGTTTTGTAGCTGAGCAGCTAGGTTAGATACCTATCTTCCTTAAAAAAAATATTACACTGAATCTATTATGATTGAATTGAGAAAACTACTCAAAACTTACTCATTTATATGCTTCTTGGGTTGCACTTGCAGATCACAGCAATCAAGACATCCATGCAGCTCCCACATCCTCTCAGCCCTGCAGAATCAGTAAGATGGGTTACATTTTTTTTTTTTGCAAAGAATTTGCAGGAACTGTTTACTAGACTTCAGTTCATTAGACTGCAGAGCTTACACAGGTGTCAGAGGGCATTTTGTGGCCTGCAGGCACTTTATTGCTGTTAAAGAAAACTGAGGGGGTAGAATGCCACGTAACCTCYATGACATGCATTTATCAAACTGGCAGCTAAGAGACTTCTATTTATAGCATTGTGTGTAGATCTCTGGAAGATAACAATCATACAAAATCACAAGCTCATTTTTTATCTTTTTTTTTTATTTTTCTTTCAGAGCAAGGCTCTGCTCCAAGGCTGGAAAGTCTCTGAGACTCCACAGGAGTGTTACCATGGAGTTTCATGGGCTTGGGCTCAAGCCGTAAATATTTAAGTGGAAATAGTAAAATGAAAAACAAAAGATGGCCAAATGCCCAAATGAAACCATCAAGAGCCTGCATGAGCTGGAGATAAGGTTAATGTGACATTCAAGATAAAGTAAAGGCAACATTTTAATTAACACATTTTTATCTCCTATCACAAAGCTGCACTTGCCTTCATAATGGATCAACCTTTGTTTTAAGATTAGCTTCCTCTCAACAAAAGCAGCATTCAGCAAGCAATTGGTGGGGGGGATCACATATTTTGTTTTAATTAAATAGAAATAGCAAGGACATAAAAATATGAATTTTGAAAGCCAAACCTTGGTTTCCCAGTGGGAGGAAGTTCAAGCGTGCCAATTTCCAATAGCTCTGGGTTAGGATGCTGTGAGCATGCATAGTGTTTATTGACTTCTAAATTAAAGCAGTCAATCTCAAGGAAAAGCAGAGTAATGGAGGACATTCTTTCATTTTCACACCGCATGTGTAAAATTGTAACAATCAGCAAAACTTTACTGAATGAGCTCCCACCACTGCAGCCATAAGTGCCACCCCATCTTGATCTTATTCTACTTTGAGCTTTTTCATCTGCATCTCTCAATCAATCCCACCCTTCTCCACAATGAACAAGTAACCCTACATGTCTCTTGGATTGATTTATATTTATTACTCACTGCAGTCATTCTCCTTTATTGGTTAACTTTTTCCAGATGACTGTTAGTAAAACTGTGTGAATAATTCACAAAGAAAAATTTGCTCAGCAAATCTACCTTCTTTTTATGTTCTGTTTTCCTCCAACAAATTCTATTTTGAAGTATTCACCCACTACGGGCTAGCATTGCAGGTGAGAGCTTGTATAGATGCTGTTAAGCAAGAAATGCAGCAGAGCTCCCAGCTTTATCCTTCAGACAAATCTATTGCTCATCAATTATGAGCCCAACAAAATCAGTTGAAATGGCTGCAGTACAGCTCCCAGCATTTTTTCCTATGATTTTTCTTAAAGCCTGGTCCAGCATCTTGCAGGCTCCTGTCTCTTCACTTTGTCAGCTTTACTACCTAGTATTTAAGCTCCATTTAATTTTGATTGTTCTTTTTCTAAGAAATTATCATAGCCTAGAAACATACAGTGTCAGTTACAAAATAATTTACCTAGTATTTCCATCAGCTTTTGCACCCTGATATAACAGGAAGAAATGCTGCCCTTCTGTGTGTCTGTAAAAACTCACACACCCCGGGACAATTGCATGGTGAGAATGCATCTCTTYTATCCTTAAAACTTTTTCTTTTATCCTTTTATCTTCCTAGAGTTCTCCCACAATCTTTGAATGAAAAATGTCTGCAGCTTATAGCTTCTTATCTTACACAGTCAATGTAGATATTTCTGTATGATTTAGATTATATTCAGAAGGCAGGCATGTAGACAGTGTTTGTGAAATACTGTATTTGACAGAAGAAGAAGAAGAAATAGGTTGATGGATCTACCACCCTAATATTTACTGATGAAAATGCTGAGACAAATCCTTTTGCTATCCAATTATTTATCATTTATTTCTTTAGCAGAAAATAGAGAAGATACTGAAGAGGGCAAGAGGAGCACAGCCTGGTTTGGTCCAGTGGGCCATGGTTTACATTCACTTAACTGCTGTATTGAATAAGCCATCAATAATTCATTCTAGCAGGACAAAATTCTGGCTCTGGTAACAGAGGAGCTCCAGTGAAGGCAGTGGCACCACTTCATAATTACATGAAGGGAACTCCAAACATTATCTCTCTCTAGCTCTTTGATGTGCATTTCAGAAATTCTATTGCCTTTTCCACAGAAAYTTTAAACAAAATGTCAGMTGTATTATTTGCACAAGTGTCTGTAAAACAGTACACTAGCATTTGTAGAAGATGATCCTGCCACATCTGGATGGGTAAAAGTGTAAAATATAAGAAGTTCTTCCATGATAGACCAGGTGTGAGTGCCCAGGTGCTGGCAGAGGCTACAGGGGCAGTCTGAGGAGCAGCCAAGGGCTGTCCATGCCAATTCCAGTGGCTCCAGCGCCCCTCTGCCTTGCAGCCTCGGGCTAAAGACTCAAGGAAAGGCTGTCAGAAACGGGAAAACACTGCGCGGGCAGCCATGGCTGAGGGAAACAGGTGAGAATCAATCCTGCAAGCCCCGAGGGGCGAGTGAGAGAGGAGTTTTTTTCACTGTATCATTTACCTCTTTTAGCACCTACTTTAGGAAATCAGTCATGCCCCGAAAAGCTTTGTCTCTTTCCACTGACTGAAGGCAGTCTGGCTTGGATGTAGTTATCCACAATGTAGGCATCAGTATGTTCTGATGGATCCCTCCCCAGACACAAACAGAACCAAACATGCTTTACTGCTAGATAGCAGCTGAACAGGCCCTTTTGAATSGTAGTTTTGGACTCAGATGCTCTAGTTCTAAAAATATGATGTTTCTACCCCTTAAGGATTTTCCTGGACTCTTGTCTTAGCTGATCTTGTTGACGAACGCTGTGACAGATGAATAAAATTGCATCCAAAATATTACTGTGAAAAGTGTACGTTTCATATAGAATAATTGTATGCTTTGTTTGCTAGAAATTTTGGAGCAATCCGATGTTTCTTTAAAAACCTGCTAAAGGAATACATTTTTTTTTTTCAGATTTTCCATTTTTATTGTGACTTAAACAATTTTGCTTTATTCAAAGTTCACCCACCAAGGAGACAGACAAAAAGTTTGGAGTGGGAATGCTTGCTTTAAGATGATGCTGTGTTAGAATGGAAACCACTATGCTACTTAGTAGTTAAGCATCTGAGTCAGACATTTCCAGAGGCCTCAGCAAAGCCCAGCTACACACAATGCTTATTCAGTTAATAAAAAGCACTGCACTTTCTCTCCTGACAAATCTGACTCTTGAGTGCTTATTAATACATAGCATTGCAACAGCTTACCTTTTAGATTCCTAATGCAAGCCAAAAATTCAGAATCTCAAATTATTAAATTTTCTTCAGTAAAAACCAACATTCAAAATGAAATAAGTCTCAAGACTCACACTTTTGAAGACAATTGATATACGGGTTTGCCAGACCTATCGCTTTAGCACAGAGACTATTTTTGTCCTTTTAATGTCACAAGTATGCGAAACCCACAGCCGTAAAATAAAATTCATATAGGTCTAACAGTCAACTTTGTCTAGCAATTTTTCCCCCATAGAAAAARTATTCAGTGGCTTGCATAAAAGTTCCACTGAGATCTGAATTGCTGCATATCAATGGGCTGGTGAATTTCAAGGAAACMCACAATTCTTTATTTTAATCATCTTTTCCTGTGCACTGCCTACCTTTATACACACATTTGAGTTGGAAGCACTCATAGCTTTCATACCTTCATTAATCACTTGGAATGAACACTGGGGAGCTTTTGGGAATTTAGGGGGATGACATCATGATCAGGATTCTGAAAATAATAATTAAAAGTGACAGGAGAGCACAGCTGGGAAATAAAGCTAAAATTGATAACACATTTTGTCTGACTAATTACAACTTTTTAACCCACAAATCAATAYGAAATTATTAAAATACTCTTGTGCAGTTGCTCTTTTATGAGTACAACTTCAGTGCAGAAAAATACAGAAGACACAAATACAATACATAAAATGTTGGTAAGAAAAGCTCYAGCCTCAAAACCTTAGTTCAGTGTCTTCCTGCTACAGATCACCCTGGGGAAACCATTTCTATCTGTCTGGTTAATTTATGAAATGATCCAGTGCTGTTTGTGCATTTCTTCTGCTGCCCCACAGGGTCGAAAGACCCTGCATGCCTTCAGCCCGGTCCTCATCATTAGTTGCCCTGGATCTTACAGTTAAAGAATTCAGAGGGAATGAGAAAAAAAATGAAAAGGAAAATGGAAAAAAGGTTTACTACTAGAAAGTGTCCTGTACACGTACGTGCAATAAGTCACAGGACACTGAACTGGCCTGTAAGCAGTACAGTTGTTTAGAAAAGTAAGTCGATTATGCTCCTCTTATCAGGAATGACTTCATGAGCATTTCTAGAATTCTTAACTGAACTGAGAGTAGTTGATCCATGCTGCACAGAAATATAGCTGAAAAGTGTCCAAGTTTTTATTACTTTTCCAGAAGAATAATATGTCCTGGTTTTTCCAGCTGCAGATTGGGCAAGTTCCATTTAGTGAATGTTTTTAAATCTCCCAAGTATTAACGTTAGGAGTAACACAAGATTCATTAGCTGAGCTTAAAGCAGTTTTTGGAGGTGCACTTGATGGAACACGAGCTCATCCATGATGCTCAGAGGACATGGCAGATTTCCCCCCATACAAAAGGGCAACTATTTGCTAACRTATACACCAGGAAACCTTGGAGCCAGCCATTGAGATCCAGGACAAACTGTGTCTGACTGAACACTAAAGTTTTAGCATTTTGACATTGCTCTCAATTTTCTTGGGTTTTCATCCAGAAAGCAGTGATTTAAAGACTAAAGGCTGTGTTTAGCAAAAATGTTCCACTGCTTTTGCAGTGCTTAAGCCAAGAATGTCATGAAACAGCTTTTTGGCACCCAGACGAGCTATTAAGCAGCAGCTCAGCTGGGACCCCAAACCAGGTGCCTCCTGCAGAGAGCACTCAGGGGGTAGACTTTTCATGTTAACAGCTCTCCCCAACCTTGTTCCCCTCCCAGACTTCATTCAGTACTGTGACYTCTCCTTCTGCAAAAGCAGTTCCCAGAAGTCAGTCTTTTCAAAGACAAATGGTCTCCATCCTGAGCTCCATATTGTCAGTTGTGTGACCATAGTGACTTCCCTTCCTGCTACTGAGATTGCTCATGGCTCTTTGCACATAGTAAGCAACAGCACATACTGAAATAGCATGATTTCTGGATATACTCTGGGTAGTCGTTAATCAGCARCTCCTCCAACATCTTCTGAAAGTTTTCAGTGGGGCCCATTTGGTCTTTTCATCACAAGCCAAATTTCATGTGGTCATGAAGAGAGGAGGCAAATCAAAAAGGTCCTTATGGAAAAAAGGAAGATAAAAAAAGAAAAGCTCAGTTTCAAAACCCTGATTAAATAAAACAAACACTTTTGCCATCTGATGAGAAGTGAAGGAACATTTCCAAAAATATTTTCTGAAAGTCACCTAAATATTTCAGCTGAGGGGGAGTTTGGGGAAAGATGTCATGACGGATAAAAAACCTGCCTTTCTTGTGGTTTTGACCTTTTYCATTTTCTGGAAATATATTGCAGCAGCACTTGCCCAAGCGGTAGGCTGTAAATAAGTATCACAGAATATTTGCAAAATATCAGATTCAAGATCACAAGCATTCAGATGTGAAACTACTCAGAGAAATCAGGTTTATCCACAAACCAGGAGATTTTAGGTGTTTGCTCAAAGCAACTTCAGTGCTGAGTGTTTTGCTGTTTGCCCTACAGATAAAACAATAACCAGTTTTAGTGCAGTAGTACATTCAGAATAGGCTGGCAGGAACATTTACATCTTACTGAAAGTGTTTTCTGGCTTCAGTTCTCCTTAAGAGACCAGGAACTTCTGAGTTAAACAACAGTGAGGACTGTCTGAATGCTCTYAGTATCAATAAACAATTACACTGGTAAAATGTTCTTGTATTTATTGTATTTCAGCTCAGAAGAGGAATATTTGAGAAAAGTAGTCACCAGCCAAGGGGACAGGTGGCAGGCCTAATCCTTTGTCAAAAGGGCCATATTAGAAGGGGAAGCAATTTAATACTATGTCAGTGCCAATCAGTATTACTTTCATGGAAGACTGCAAACACAGGACTCTCAGGGCCTTGCTAATTAATTCACATGGAGATATTGGTAACAGATGCTAAATACACGATTAGTCATGGAATCTTTGGTGTCTGCTCTAACGTAACTATCACAAAAAATAAAAGGATTGTACTATTGGAAGCAAGAATAGCACAGTTCTGAAATTACTTACAAGCAATATATTCCTGCACTCAACGTGATAGTTCTACCCTACAGAAATTAAAATACCATGTTCATATTTTGTTCAGCAATTGTAACTTATTTGGAGCAGAACAAAACAATGTACAAATTCTCTGCCTTTGGGAAAGCATGGCTTAGCTCCATTTTTTAATGTGAGACATATATGCTTTGCTTCAGTTTTCTGTTGTGAATATCAATAATTTGTTTCTTCCATTTGGAAACATTATGAAACAGCCAGAAATATGTGTGAAACACATATTGCTTTCTCARTAATATTGCCCACCAGCCTGAGCTTCCTGTTCAGCTCTTCCTTCCTTGCTGAGGAGAAAATACACACATGGAACTCCAAAGAATCAAAAATTCTAATGTTAAAGTTATGCGCTGTTGCAAGCTAGGCCAGCTCCTAAAAAGCATGCAAAATCAGAGTAAATGGAGCCCAGTCTGGCAGCTGTGAAAACTTTCACTGCTGGTGCAGCCAAAGCAGATGCTTCAGCTCGGAGCAGCATTCAGCAAAGCAGCCGCCAAATGCTGGGCCCTATGGACAGAGGGCTGTCCAGGCTGGCACTTGGTGCCAGGGCTGCTGTGTGTTCCGTCCCCTCTGCTCACACTCAGACATGTTGTGTTATTTACACGAGGTGACAGAGCTGGAAAAGCGTGTGGGGATAAACCTGGCATCACTCTGAAGGAAGATACTTAAAAGAAACAGCATACAAATAGATCTTAGATCAAGTACAGGCTCAAAATTCCAGCCTTCAAGGGAGGCTATAAACTACATACCAAACCCTCGCACAGCTGAAAGCCACAAAACACACACCACATACCTCAGAGGGGACAGGAAGGGTTCACAGGTGGCAACAGTGCTGAGTGGTTGTCCAGGAGACTCTCACCTCCAGGCAGGGAAGGTTTGGGCTCAGTGTGTGCCCAGGAACTGGGACAACCTAGAGAATGACCCCGTGGCCTCKGTTTATCAACAGCTGGCCATCAGATGCTCCAGCACATTTTGTCTGACCAGCATCTTGTTGCTGGTCTCTTAACATGGTCCCAACATGTAAGTCCGAGTAGGAAAAGCTGGCCATGTGCTTGGTATTTAGCCAGCCAGAACACACCTGACCACACCTTTTATCTTCACAGATAAAGGCTAAAAGAAAAATTCAAAAGATGCAAAAATTTTATGTGTTGAAGAAGTGAAAACATTTTCTAAGACAGTAACTCTGTTCCTGAATCCAGTGGGTATTTGGGTGTTGGCTCCAGTGGTGCAGATTTGAGCCTGACACATTGAAAACATAAAATCTTCCCAAAAGGCTTGAGCAGGATGACTYTCCAGCCTGTAGGACAACCTGGGAGAGCAGGATGACAGTAATCACAGAAGTTAACAGAAGTAAAGAGCAGAGAGTGCCTGAATGGAAACTGTGAACACTAGCTTTTTAAGTATGAACTCTGCTGGGTCTCATCTTTACCCAGAGAGACATAAATACATGCATATTATTAAGGAAATGGAATATTTTTAAGGAAATGGCACCAGTGAAAGGTGAAATCACAGGTGGGTTGGCCTAAACGGAGTCTAACTCCCTGGGGGAAAAAAAMCCCCAAACATATACTGTCCATGGATTGAATATTTTGTTGATAGTAGACTATATTAGGCTGTGTGCTTTGCTTTTTCCATAGCTTTAACTGTGTATTTTATCATATATTTCCAGGTGGTTTCCTGTGCAAGGTTCAAAGGAGTCTAAAAATTGCTGAATGAAGTTGTTTTTCCTGGGTGAAAAGATGGAAYGTTTGAAATGCCTTGCAAGGTCAGCTAATATAGAAAGACATTCCCATTAAAAGATCAAATTCCATTCCACAGAAAATGATTTCCCTATTATAAGAGCAGGAAATAAATGAGATATATAAGATAGATACTGTGTGTAGTGAAGAAGGCTTCTCAGGGGCTGCCAATAAGGCTGCCTCTTGCTTTGCTAAGATTGTTGGTGCTTTTTTATCAGGTAAGACAGAACAGCACAGGAGAAAATTGTGAATACAACATGAGCTTTTCCCTCCCCTGTGATCTCTGCTCTACTCAGATACTTCTACTGCTCKTGTTCTCTTACCTTGTCTACCCACATTAACTCCAGATATGGTTTAGTATTTTCAAAATTGTCTAGGAKGAAAGAAATCCCCGACCAGCTCTCAGAAGGAGAATAGAATTGATGTCCCTTTTGTCCCTCCTGGAACTGCACTATCTTTCCCCAAAATATTTCCCAGGATGGCTCATTCTGCACCCTTCCCACATAAGCTCTGAGAGCCTTGACCAGAGGTGCATCTCTGGACTCTTTGAAACACCGCAGTCATTCAGAAAATGCATTTTTCCTTTCATACAGAGCTTTAAAAAAAATAGCAGGTTTTTCTCAGAATGAAGCCAAATTTTTCTGCTTGTTTCTGGCTGCCTACCTATATACACAGTCTGGCTTAGTTTATCCTCAAAACACAGGATTTAACTTGGGGATAGAATATTTGGCAGTTACATTTAAGATGTAATGAACAAATCAGTTTGTCATCAGTTTGTAATGGCACAAACATTTGAAGTATTGCAAGACAGCTTGAATAATATTGTGCTCTCCAAAGTAAAATGTTAGTAAATGGTTAGTGGCAACAGTGGGTAAAAATGAATTCTTGTTGCTGGAATGTTACAGTTCTGTGAGGTTAACCACACTTTGGCCAGCATCAAGCCAGAAATTAGCCTCTCAGCTGCTAAGACGGAAGCCTAAATGTGCAGATTTGATAAAGAAACCCTCCACGGCTCCAGCTGCTTGAACCAATTCAGAGAAGGGATAAAGGAGTTTAGCATTAGTTTAGATTTGGTTAAATTAGGTCTAAAATTGCCCCTGTTGCTCTGTTATTGATAGAAAAACATGGTACATCTGCTCATTATGATTGGATACCTTAGGAAGAACCCAAATTCCTTCACTGAATTCACACAGCTCTGGGGAATGACAGCTGGAGCCATGTTTGAGCACAAGTGGTTACCATCAGCTCCTCAGGCAGAGATTGCTGAACCAACAGGAATTGGAGTTCTTGCATACCTCCCGTTATAAGGACCAGTCTTTAAATATTTATGAATTTTTTAAATTTAAGTCATTCAGGCAGAACAGCTTATTGTTGCAAAATTTGTTTCCATTTATGCAGTTCATTAAAGCAACAGAGTGTATATCTAAAAAAATCAGACCCTACTAATGACCCAGGCATGGTAACAATTTTAYGGTGAAGAAACATCTGTATTTTTTCTGTTTCCTTTAAACATTTAAAGAACCTACAAGAAATTTCCCCCCTGTAACCAGCCACTACCAAGCCATGACAATACAAAAAATCTGCACATGCTTGACACAGTATTCTTAAAGTCCCTTTGAGTCATCAGAAGATGTTTTTGTTCTTATTGCTGAATTTAAAATTTTGTTTTAAATGGAAAACAGTTCTACTGTCAGTTAGATGAATCACAGTAATAATTTTGACAGAAATTTCTTTAACTTAAATGAGAAAAATGGTACTTCATTTGTCATTGGCTTCTCAAAAAAAGAACATTCTTACAAGTATTTTAATGTTTCTCCCAAATAAATTCCCTTTTATCTGTCATTTCTATCAACCTTTTTCAGGTCTGAATTATTTATGGGAGCACAGACRTGAGCATTGTCCCACATAAATTCTTACTAAATTAAGAAACAATACTGTGCCTCTTTTGATGCACAAGAGGAATGTGTGATTTGATTTGATAGTTAAAATAAAGCTTAGTAAGCCTTACAGTGCTAATATTGAGGAAAAGGTTTAGGAAGGTTGTCGTTTGAACACACTGATGATTTTTTTTAATTGTCTTTGTTTTAGCAAAAAATACATTTGATAAGAGAACAAAAACTGCTTATTGATTATAAAAAACAGTTAGAATTCATGAGAATCTGTAATATAGGATTAAGTAATCATGTAGAAAGCCCTTCAAATATAAAA
>NW_026623314.1:1875191-1920999 GCF_030028575.1 Malurus melanocephalus | reverse complement strand
AAGGAAGGAAGGAAGGAAGGAAGGAAGGAAGGAAGGAAGGAAGGAAGGAAGGAAGGAAGGAAGGAAGGAAGGAAGGAAGGAAGGAAGGAAGGAAGAGACCTGTACATAGTCTCACCACGACAATTGCAAGGAAACAGCTACAAATATAGTATGTAAAAAAAAAATTGGAGAAGGGCATTTGTATTTAGCTTTTATAATAAAAAAATTCTACAGCATGCTTTTTTGCTAGGTTTTAAGCAAATTTAAAAACAATTTAAGAGGGTCACAGAGATCAAAAATTAAAARTTAACTAAATGTGGTATTTGCAAAACAAATAGCTGATTGGTAAACCAGGCAATTGTGTGTCCAGTGTGCAGCAATGCTTTGTGAAATCAAAATTGCTTTTGGCTTCATGGGAGTCAATGGAATGGCAGAAAGTAAGTTCCTGATGACAAAGCCCTTCAAAAATTCAGGTAAGTTCTTGCTGCAGGTTCACTGGAGCTTTGATTGTGCATCAATTTGCCTTTGATGCACAGCAAACAAGCAATATTCCACCTAATCTGTTCAGACAGATGCATACAGAGCAAAAAAAGAGTAACCTCCACATACAGACACTAGCTGCTGCCCATAGCAGGATATAAAATAAATTACCAACAGCACAGAAACTGATTTGAAAATTTAAACCCCTGTCAGTATTAAGAAAAGTCTTTATTCAAATACAGTTTATATGAGTATAGAATACACTAACAGATCCTGTCTGAARGATGCCCTTTCTCAATAATATAGGCTTAATTTCTATGAGCAAGTTTAAAACATTCCTGTTTTCATTTCAGCTGGGCTAGATCAGATTTTCCTCACAGGGAACCTGCATCAACAATTGCACTGGTGCAACCCAGAGTGGGGACACTGCTTTCCTGTGCAAACGTGCTGCTGGCAACCAAGGGTGGAACAAGGGTGAGGTAGGAATGTTTTAAGATAATGTCATCACTGATCATGTGGAATTATTACAGCAGATATTCTGAACTGTGCTGAGATATTAAGCAGCTAATAGGATGTGCATACTTTGAAACAGGATTTTCTCAGTTTAAAACATAAGTTAAAAGAAATAACTCATACCTCTCACAATAAAAACAACTTGCCACATAAAGCCATCCTCTGTTAGTCTGTAATTGATTATAATCACAACTGTATAAATAGCAGTAGACTGTAAAAATCTCAGTTAAAAATATTTATATTCTCATTTTTAAAAGCATCCATTTCTTGTTGGTATGAAGTGGAGTCATCTTTCTTGTTAGGAACCGTTCATCATTCATCATCAGGAATCTACTCCGAGCCTTCCTAGACATTGGGATCGTTTGTTCAGCAAATACCCAGTGTGGGAACACTCTTCCTGGTTTTAACCATGTGTTAGTCAGGCTCTGAGAAAAATGAAGAATTATTTTTTCCCTATCAGGTGCTTATTGACAGAGAATCTGGATATTTCATRAGCATGATTGAATCTGTCTTTCAGCATTTAACAGAAGGCAAAATGCTTTTTCTGTTTTAAAAATTGAAATAACCAGGAAAGACTAAATACCTAAAAGCAGACAACTTGGAACTGACGTTTTGGAGTACTTAAAATTTTATAGCATGGTGTAGTTATGCATTTTTATAGCATAACTTGTATTGACTCAGCTGCCTTTCTGAGAGCTCAGCACTTATAAAAGCCAGACCTCAGGTATTTTGAACTGGGTGCTCAGATGTGAGTGACCACTTGTGAAAGTGCTGGTGCACAATTTGCCCACCAGTGCCAGCACCTCACTAGCAGGGCAAGGGAGCAAAGTAGTAATCTGCTCTCTAATCATCAACATTTGCCATCTTCTCCCTAAGTATCTGCCTTACCTTTGGCTTTATCAAGTTATGGGTAGGAATATTTTATCAGAGGTGACTTGCAAACATTTATGTTCACTTTTGCTAAATAGTATAAATTCAGTGTAGCTTTTCTGTGTAGCATTAGACAGACACAACACATTCCGCAAGATGCTGAGAGCTTTTTGGAGGACAGGAGACATTCACTTCCTGTAATGCCTGACTTGTTGAATATAGCCTGAGTTGCACTGACTGCAACTTCGCAATTTTCCATGAAAATCCCATCCCTGCATTTCACTTGTGCCAAGATTAAAGGAAAACTTATGGAAAGCACAAGGCAAAAATAAGAATRAGAAGTAGAATCATATCCTCTGTTATACACCATGATATTTTAATATTGTGGGAACTCAGCCTGTGTTAAAATACAGTATAAAATACTGTCATGAAGCTGCAAAGYGGAGATAAAGGACAAAATCTGAAACAGAGCTGACACAAACTGTATCCTACAGCTAAACCCAAGGAAACGAGACTKTAAATTCAAAAGCTACATTAGAAATATTTGTGTTTTGAGAAAAAGAAATAAATACATATGTGCAAACATATTATGAGAGAGTTCGCAGTTTATGTTGTCACTTTCTTCTTTTTRGAAGTTTTTATTTTATTTTATAGTATGATTGAAAAAAATAGCATTACTTCTATCATCACTCAGACATCAATTATTACCTCATTAAGCCACCACATTTGTATGGTCATGCAATGCTTTTTAGAAATGCTTTTCATACATTAGAAATGACAATTCCTGTGTGTAACCTGGTTCAAATAAACCTGATACCCACTTTGAAGCCACTCTGAGCAAAGCTTACATTCTCCTCTATGGTGTAAAATCTCTGATCTCAGTAACACACACATACACAAAGCTGTCCTGAGACATCAGGTCCATATCCCCAGAAAAAATGATCTGCCCAAGATAAGACAGAACAGTCCTCTCTTTTTGTGATTGGTTCAGTGCCTGTTTGCATCCCTCCAGAATTCAACGAAGCCATGGCCAATACTGATATTACTGATTCTCTGCTYGAAAAGTGCTTTGTCCCCACCACAGAGCTGCTGAGTTAATCCATTACCTGAACGAGTGCAGATACTGCGAGATGAAAGCACTGAGCGCTGGTGGAGCTGGCTGCAAAGCAACCTGCTCCCACAGCAGGGAAGAGCAGGAATGCTGCCTTCAGTGACAGCCCGCAGTCAGATAGGCTTAGCCAATTGTGAAACCACAGCGTAAGCCTGCCTTTCTTCACTCCTGGCTGGGCCAGCCCAGAGCACAAAACCCCAAACCTTTACTAACGACATATTATGGCTGGGAAATGGAGCATGCACAGAAGTGTGTGTTTACACAGATATTGGTATGTTCCCAGCTTGGAAATTCACACAAGCTGCTGAGGAAAGGCGTAGCTGCCGTCTTGTAGCTATTCCTGCCRCAGAAGATTCTTCTTCCCATTCAGAATGAGTCATTACATGTGAGTTAATTTACAGTAAGAAAATGCAGAAAATGTTTTTAAAAGTTGAAAAAGTTAAATGTTAAAATGCTGGGTGTATAAACGTAAAATATTTCAGCATTTCTGATCATTTTTGCAAACATTCAGCTCAGCATTTTGCTTTATTTTTTACAGTGAATTGCATGTGGAACAAGATCCATTGTTCTAAGGCCTCAAAACTTAATGCAAGATGAGATAAAGGGAAGAAGAAAGGGTTTCCTACCCTGCTTTAGTCAGCCCCTTTCCTGTGCTTTCTTCTGTTCCCGGATTTTTGCAACAAAGCCACGCAGAGGTTGAGTGTCCCCGCAAGGTTTACCAGATCATTGCCATGGCATGCGTGGGTACCCACTGTCCCCTCACACAAACTTCTCCTCTGAYGAAAGCTCAACTTTCTTAAGGTCTGCTACAACCACTTGTCATGGAMGGAAAGAGCCTTTCTATGAGCTTCACTGTGAAGAATTTAAATTACTTTATAACCATCACCCCCTTTAGCCTCATTACAACCCTGGAAATTGAACAGGATAATTTCTCAGAAGGGAAAATTAATTTATTCACTTCTGGCATGCCAAAAATTATTGCTATAGCCAGTGATGAAACCCAAATTTCCCTGTTCCAAAAAATGAACTCATGCCCCACTCAAGTTGCTTCCCTATTTTGGCCAGCTCTTTTCCATTTTATTTAATATTTAAATGATGGTAAGCATTATATATCCTAAATTATATAAACCMCTGTCCACTTGAATGTATATCTTCCTTTCTATTATCGATACTTGTAAATAAATTTATTATTTACACTATTATAGCATTACCATTTAAGCCAGAGTTTTATATATATATCTAAACCTAGTAAGCCTACGACAGCACTGCTCAAATAATGCTAAAAATGCACCGCAACAAAAATTACGTGAACTTTTCTGCATTCACTTCTGAGCCAGTGTTTCAGCTGTCTGKCTGGTAATGAGGAAACAACAAAGCTACAAAGAACTGAAGTTACGAAAATGCCTTATGACAGATTGCATGTCAGTAGGAAACGTTTACACTGAAGAAAGAAGAAGAAAATTATTAATTATCAAGAAGAAAATATTATTAATTATTAATTATCAAGAAGAAAATATTTGGATATTTTTAATATCGAACTTATTATGTTAAACAGAGAGACAACAATCATAGCTGTTGCCACAAATGTGACCTAACTAACACAAACACACTTGTTATTTATGAAGCAGTAAAATAAACCTAACTYTTTCTTGAGGTGATATTTTATTTAAGAGGCAAACTTATAAAACCATTTAGGTAACCATATAATTACTTTATAAGAAACCTGAGGGCTTCTACTCTGCTGGAAGTTTCGTACACAGCCTTTTCATTTTCAAACCTATGGCTTCTCCTCATACAAAGACAGATCCTTTCTATCAGCAGCAGCAGAAGAGCACCATGGGTCAGAGTGATGGCAAGAAATGGTCTCGGAAAACTATAAGATGCCTCCACTGGTGCCAGAGGAAGCTCAGCACCTTTTGAGGATGCCCCGTGTCTCATTCTCATCTGTCCTGTCCAATTCCTTCATCCAAACTGTATTCTGTGAATAAAATACTTATTCTGCAGTGCCTTAGCTGACATGCAGGTAACACTTCTGTGAACAACAGAGCAGTCCAAACAAAAATATTTTGAACTATAAAGTCAAGGGGGCGGGGGAAGTGTTAAGTCTTTTTGTAAGTATAATTTGAAGTATCCAAAAGTAAAACTATGGGTCTTCTGTGAACATAGGTGAGAGGGAGTTTTCAGATACAAAAGAGAGACAGAAGTATTTACTTACAACATTGCACAGCCTTGCCTGTGCCCAGTTTGTTAGGCTTATAACACAGGACATTTGACAGCATAATGATATAAAATTATATAAAATGTAAAGGAAAGCAAACACCTATTTTGAAGAAATGCCCATTTAGYACTCAATTCAAGTTCCTGACTCTCCAGCCTTAGCAATAGCAAATTATTTCAGAACAAAGTGAACATTCTGCTTCAAGGGTGGAAGCGCCATGATATATAGTTCTATCACATTACATGCCTACCATCATGAGTCTCAATCTTCACATTAAAGTCACAAGGGCTACTATTGTTCATATCCTTTCCATTTTCATCTCCTGTCTGAACATACTCTTCCATTTGAAAAAAAAATAAATAAAAAAAGGCCTTGACACATGCCTGGGCACAGTGAATTTAAAAGAAAGAAGTTTGGTTGCTATTCCTTCCAGTTGTGAAACAAGAATTGCTTTTGTACGAGGCTGGGTCTAACAGAGTGAGACTAAACATTTATAAAATCAAGTAGGGATTGAAATATAGCTTTGTGGTTACTAACATTTTGCAGCAGCATATCAAGTTTCACATTTCATCAGCTGAATAGAGTCTGTGTGCTGGGCTATTGTGGTTCAGTAGCTGACAGCAGTCAAGTAAGTGCTGCTCTCTTCCGGGCTTAATCATTTCTATTACACTCAGTGTCAAAACAATAATGTCAGTGAAATAGGCTTGCTGACATTATAGATTAGAATTGAGTGATTCTGAATGTCCTGTGACTGAATTGCATTTTATTTCTAGAAAATTACACATTACAATTGCAAATTAAAGAGCTTAGATCTCAACAGGCTGTATCAACAAATATGGAGCTGTGGACTCCATGCTGCCAGTGAGATGATCCATCATGAAATTCRTGAGGTTTAATGTATACTAACAAGAGAACAACTGCTGAAATACTCGGCCATGTGTTGGAGAGGATCTGSAGAAAAATCTATTTTGTTAGGAGGGATTAATTCAGCTACACAAGAGGTGAGAATCCCGGGGGTAATYTCAGAGATTTAAAGAAAAAAGATAAAAAAAAWTCCTAGTTTTTCTTTCTTCCATCTATGAATCACCACAATCTATGAAGACATGTCTCCTGAGACTCACYTAAGGAACATATTAAGAGTTTAGCGAGCAGTCACAGTAGCAGGCAGCAGAATTTCTGAGTGATTGACAGCTACCAAATGACAGGAAGTAGCATTTAATGACTGCAGTCATCAGGACACTTGCTGAGAAGGAGCAGGRCATTTCTGTCACCTGCCCTTTAGATGCCATGGACAGCAACTTTGTCCCATAGTACTCTCCTACTCTAGTCCAATAATACCCAAGTGTAAAACACCTTTGCCAGAATATGAGAAGCTTTGAAATACAAAACATATATTCCCTCTTAGAATTTCGCAAGAAAATTAGCAAATCAGAAATTACTATGGAATTCATAAAACAATCTGAGGTTGCTCACAAACAATGAGTAAGACCAAGCTCAGGAAAACTGCAGCAGTCAGTCACAAACACAGATGATAGAAATAACACTGACTAGAGCAATGGGTCAGCTTTGTTCCTCTCAATACCTTGCAATCTCCCCAAAAACATCCTTTGTGAACATATGGAGCTTCTCAGATGACTGAGGATGAAAATTTCCAGTTACAGCAATTCTCTCATTCCACACTGTTTTGGCTTCCTCCTGTAGTAAACTTTCTTTAACTATGCAGTCATAATTAGAAGTTGAATTCCCAGGAGTTGGTATTCTATCAGCTAAGGCAAGACAAACATTAGATGGTTYGTGTGTTTGATTTTATATGTATTCTTCAAAATGGGAAAATACATTAATCTTCTCTGAGCAGGAAGTGAACTTTATTCACAGCCTACAAAAGTTCAYATGAATTCAGTATATCATTTGCAAGTGCTGCCATACAAGGAGAAAATGAATCACATTGTTCAAACATGGGAGTGTTTACTTCTAGAAACCAAAGCAACAGGTCATCACTTTCAAGGCTCTCTGAAAGTCCATTTAATCATTCACCAGAAATAATGCAACCAAACAAGTAATGAGCAACAGATTTTCAAAGCAAAAACTAAGGAAAACTTTACAAGTAAGAAAAAATGAGTAGGAAATATGTGATCYGAATGCAGTTCATAAATTACAAAAAAAATCTGCCAGATACTCATGTGCCAATGCCCTGCTAAAAATGTGGAAACAGAGCAGACATAAAGTTTGTGGAATAARCAGTTCTCATCAATATCATGACAAAATAATATTTATGAAGAGTAATGAAAGAGAGCTGGGGACAGATCAAGACTTCATGAATTGATGTAATCCATCATATTATGAAAATAGTATCAAAAGTGAGTCATCTGTGTTGCATGATGGAGCTTATTTAAGTTTTCAGTTAATTCTCAGCACTGTTATTTTGAACTGGGGTTCAAAAGGCATTAGTAAGTCAGCAAAAACCATGAGTTTATTTTTAAAAATGGTCATGCTTGTAAATCCTCTTCATTTACTTGATACTTTTTGAGCAAAGAGTCCAGGATAGTGTATTTTCAATATTCTCTCTTCAATCAGTCATAAAGGCTAGGCATACACATATTTTTAAATTGGAGTTTAGGGTAATCTACTAATACAATGTAAGTTTTTTTTTTTTTTGGGTGAAATTCCTGATGTAACTAGGAGAATAAGGAATTCTATCTTTCCTCTGAAGATGTCATCTTCAGTCCTATGTACATAAGGAAATATATTAGTTAAAGAAGATGTGGAACATTTACCAACTGTGTATCGACATGATTTTTGGAAAAGCTTCATTACTTTTGCTCCATGGATGATTACTGAGAAGCCACAGCTTTACCCAATTCAGAGACTGACAACCTCCTTTTTGTAACTGAATGAGAAAGATTGTCCTCATTTCATAGTTAGTAGAAAGCCAGTCATGCACCAAAAAAAAGGTAAAAGTTTTAGCAAGGAATAAAGAGTGCCAGGAATACAACTATTCGTTGTGGATAATCCCAGAACATCTGTTGCTCCCTCCCCATGGGTGGTCCAGCTCCAAAATATCACCAGCTTTTGCACCTTTTGCTGTGCAGCCCAGATAAAGTACTGTTGTACTGTATCTTGGTTAATGCTGCTTGCTGTTTCCCTCAGGCTAATACTGCTTTTCCGGGGGAACCATAAATTCTGGGGAATCATAAAAACAGCCACCTTAAGCTAGAAAGAGAAATTGCAAGAGTACGTGTGAATAAAAATACAGACTTTATCCTCCACAGCGAGTTTTGATTAATTCATGTTTACAGTTACAAATACGCTCTCTGCTTTTATCTGTCACTGTTTTCCCAGTGCTTTGTCCATAAGGTAATTCTTTTCTTCCTGCTCTTACCCGGAGTGATGGCAGTTCCTTGGGTCACAGTTAAACTGTTTGACTCCACAAGAGTAAGTGCAATACAATCTTTCAAATGGTCACTTATGGCGTTTTAGCATCACCTCTGCCTTTCGTCTGCGTCTGTCTTTTTCCTCCCCTTGTCTCCCCCGCCCCTCTCCTCCACATTCACAGGCCAGAAGGGGATTCTTCTCACACAGCAGAGCACTAAAGCTCTCTCCAGATGCTTCAATTACACCACAACCTGTGCTTATTGCTCCAGAAATCCGATGGAAGGACATTTCTTTGTAAGGAACGTTCCCAATATTAAGTCTTTATCCAYGTATGATGGTTCTTTTCAAGTGCCTATGGCAAACTCAGTATTAAGAATGAGAACAGAACCTGAACTAATAAGCTACAAAAGCCTTTTGCTTGTGGAATATAGACAGGAATGCTATTCTGTTAAGGGAATAGACAACAAGAGAGGCTGGTTCACTCAAAATCTAAAGTGCCTGGTTGCAGATGTGCAGAGTGACTGATTATGCACTTAATTTCGGCAAAGATCTACCAAACCCTCAAGCATTCCTCAAACATGTTTTTTCCCCTGTGTCACTTTTACCTTCTCCGACCCTTAARGGTCAGTCAGCCCCTTCCTCCTGTCCATCTCCATTTTCATCACTTTTCCCACAAAGAACAGGCACACCAAATCGAGTGGGCACATCAGGTAACTATTGCAGTAAAGGAGGTTATCTATCAGATAGAGAAGCCAGACAGAAGCAGAGGGGCTGAGAACACATCAAGGCACTTGGCTTTATCTGATTTTGGCACACCCAAAAGAAATGTAGACAGCAGTTTTGATTTCCTCTGTCTCCTGCCCTCTCCCTGCCCTGGACAGGCTCATTTCATTTCAGTGGGGTGGGAGGTRTGGCTTGGGTGGCATGCAGATTCCTGTTCACTCCTCAGACAAACCAATTACTTACTGTCTAGTCCACCCCTGACCCCAMACTGTCCAGGGGGCTCACCAAAATGGACAGACAGCCCCACATGGCACAGAGCTCAGCACCATGTCCCCATGGTTTCCTGGTGTCCCACTGTGCCTTGGTTTGGCTCACAATGTACTGCTGAACAGCTACGCAAGCAGTGATCTCAGGAAGAGGTTTCATGCCAGGACAGTTACCTTGGGACTGCGGCCCTGGGACTGTCACCTTGGGACCAAGAACATCTCCGAGGCCACCAGATGTCAAAACATGCTTCAAAAACACATTCAGAAAAAAACTTGCATTTTGGAGAGAAGGGTGTTTTTCACTACAACAGAGCTTCCACTCTCCTGTAAGGCATTGATCCACATGCTAATCACCAACTAGGCTTTAAACAAGAATCCWAGGAAATCTATAAATTTTCCAGTCATTTCTGTGGAAAAAATATTTAAAAATCAGACTTCATTTTCTGATAAAATATTATGACTGAGTTTGGACGTTTTTTTTTTTTTTTTAACTTGGAATAAAAAGAACAATGCTCTTTTTGGAAAGTGCTAATTAAGTCTGGGTATGTGATCTAGGAAATACAGAGCTGTGTAACCTGATGGAAACAATCATTTTCAATTGTCAGGACACTTCTGCTTCTTTTCACCCCAGTTTCAAGTACATCTGGTATCCACCTGCTCTATATAAAATTGGTTCCTCCCTTTTTCAAATGTGAATATCATGCTTTCTGGTTTTGGCCGTGATTCTCCAGTGGCATTTCACTCAAAAAAGTCAGCTCCACCTGGAATACGGATGCAGCAGGATGAGAAGGAGATGGGTGTTACAGGAAATTTATTCTATTCATTAAACAACTTTACAAACTTCAAAAGGAGCAGTTTAGTTGGCACATGAATACACCAACCTTCTCTGGCTCAAAATGTCAATTACTTCAGTTTTAAGAACTGGATTTATAATTGAATAATGCCCTCTAAAAATCTGGTTTGGTTGGTGTCCTTAAGCTTTCGCATCCTCTGCACAAGTTTTGCAATCTGTCCYAATGGTAAACATCCATGTGATAAGGGATTTTCCAGGACAAAGCTTGCTTTCTGTCTCCATGACGGTCTCTTACAGGTTCTTTCATTTTCCAGCAGCAGTAGCATTTATTGAAGATGAATGTGAGTTTTTGAGATCTGGTAAAGATATCAATTTCATTTTAATTAGCCCTCATAAAGGCTAAAATTACACCAATTTTAAATACAGAACTGAATTCAGAACTGAAGCTGGAACATGAGAATTTCTCCTTTTGTGTAAGGAAAAGATTATTTGCCATTAGGATCATTGGACACTGGGACAGAAGTTGAGAGAAGCTGTGGCCTCCATCTTTATTGATATATGAAACTCMGTGGGAAATAAAGTGCTGAGCACCCTAAACTTCATGGAGGAGGAGAGAATTACAGATTTTCCAGAAGCCTCTTCCCACCTACACTACCCTGTGATCTGATTTCCAGCATGGCTTTTTGTTCTATTAAAGTAAAACGTAACTACTGGGTAGACTGGTTTGAAGATATAAAGGTCAAGAATTTTTGGTTGGTCCTTTGCTTCCACCTGTAGCAGAATGAGTTGCCCATAGAGTCTGCAAAAACCTCAAGTTCACAGGCACAGCACTGTCAAAAATCAACCTGTAGATCCATCAGAGTGCTTCAGCATCAAGATACTTGGCATTGATAGTCCCCCATCGGACATCACATTCAGGACAATTCCTTGGCCCTCTTCTAAAAATGAAGTTTTAATATCAGGTTCTTTCAGGGGAAAACAGGATGTAATGGTAACACTAAAGAGGAAGCAGCTGTCCTYTGAGTATCATCAATGTGGAAGTCCCTGGAAAGAATCGTTTTCTGCTTCATAATGATACGACTGGGCTGATTAGGGAAATCAATGTTTTCCCAAGGCAGCYGTGCTGATGCAACCACTGAAGTGGGCAAATTCCTGCTGTTTTCAAAAAATAGTTTAATCCCTTATTATCTGAAGTACAGGATAGTCCTAGAAAAATAGTCCATATAACAGAGGTGTGTGATGCAGCTTTACAGTGTTAAAAATAGATGAAGTGCTGCTACATCTTTGTGCAGATTGCACTCCAGGTGTTTCTGCAAATCYCGGCTTTGATGATGACACATCAAGGAATTTTTTCAAAAAACATTTCCTCATTTTATTTTTAGCATTCAGAGCGTGATCTGTGCACACTAATCAGAGTCTGGCTTGAATAAAAATCATTTTCAAGGCTGTCCTTGCAGGCCCAACACCACGTAAACTGGAATGAATTTCATTTCACGGAACCTAATGCAGTTATGCAGACAGCAATGGCTGCAGCTGGAGCCCAGCTCTGGCTGAGGAAGAGGCTGATACCATGAGGACACCCCTCACCCAGCCACAGCATCCCTCCCAGTCCTCAAATTAGCCACATTAGAGGGGGTATAAAGAGCCAGCCATGCCCAAGCCATGCCTGGCCTTGGCCAGACTTGTCCAGGGCAAAGCAGRATGTCTGAAAACAAAACTGAACCCAGACACCTCAGTTTTTAATCCAGCATTGGACATATGTTTCTAGTTCCTCAGACTCTCCACTCTCTAGCCATTGTGCACATTTGGCACATTTGGAACACCTGGTATTGCCATGAAGTGAATGACACAGTGCTTTTTCCTGGAAGAGAAAAATATCTCATGATATCTTCAGTAAAAATCATATTGCAAAGGTGTTGGATGAAAGGGTAGTGCAGTTAACTTGCAAGCTGAACAAAGACAATTTCCAGTACTGGAGTGATAAACCTGCCAAATTTCAAGCTTCCCCCACCTTTTGCAGAGGTGTTAGAACAATTAAAAAAAAATCTGTAAACTTCTCACATAATGATAAAAGCTAAATATCACTTTTTCCTAAGCTATAAGCTCTTCAACCTTCCCTAACTTAAATATGGAGAGAAAGTTGCACTTTAGCTTGAAGCAGGCATGCAGCTGTGCAGGTAAAGGTAGGAGAAGAATTTAAATCATTTAAAGTAATTGAATGATAGCAAATGACCCAGATAGAACACCTCAGAATGTTACAAATGCTTTCAAAGACCCACATCATGCTCCACAGTAGTATTTTACTGCTAGTCAGGACTATTCTTGGATGGAGAGTTGGTCCCAGCCACTGTSCTTTTGTTCACACCCTACAATTCTCTTGGTATGCACAAACTGGATTTCTTGAGTTCCTGAAGGTGTGCTGTAGGAATGCACATAATTTACTATAGCCAAGATTGGTCTTCTACTCAGTGAGAGCAGGCTGGAGTTAAGATGAAATTAAGTAGCTTGGGACAGGGATAGTTTGTATGTCAAGTTCTTGTCATTTGTTATTTCACTGTACGCATCTGCTTCTATTGGTCCTACTTGCTAGTTGAAAATAGAAAATACTGATAATAAGTAACAAATGCATGATTATTGCTGATAAAGCTGCATAAAGCCTGATGCTATTATTTAAAATGCCATGGTTGGTATTTAAAAAAAAAAAAAAAAATTGAGTTCCCATTGTAGCAATGCTCAAAATGGATGCACTGGAATGATGGGATTTCAATGCAGGAGGCAGGAAGAAGATGTGCCTGATTTGGGCATCCTCTRATGACCTGGTGTGAGCAGATTCTGAAGACATCACTTACAGAAGAGACTTCACTATGTAATCAGAATTCTTCAAAGCATATGATATCTCTCAAGAGTAAGAACAACAGAGTGATTCTTCATGATAGTAATYCAAAAGCAAGAACAGATGGAAAGTGTTGTCTAGAGACTTTGAACACAGCCTTCAGGATGCTCCCACCAGCATTTTCTGCCTGGTGTTCCACAACTGGATCTGGGATACTATTTGATGGCAGCACACCAGAACTGACTGACTCAGAAACAGGCAAACAATCACATTTTTCTTGAAGAAACAAGAGTGAAAATTTATGCATAAAGCCAGCTTTATATTTTTATTCAGGCTGCACAAGGACATAGAATGTCTTTTCTGTGTAGTCCACAATTCCATAGTTAACTCATCAAAAGTTACTGAACAAATTTGAAACAGCAAGTGAGTTTACACGGGATCAGCAATTTGCACTGTATAGCTGTGGTGTCTTTGTTCCAGTGCTATAAGTAATGGATTTATTATACCATGACTCTTTGGAGAATTCAGACTATTCAGAAAAATGTGCTCTCCACTAAACCAGCGGAAATCTCTGATCCACATCTGCTGTAGCAAGTGGTTATGTGTTTTATGGCATTATCGCTTTTCCTTCTGCCACCCGTGTTCCTCCACTGTCTGCTCCATTTTCTGCCAAGAGTAGACACTGGTGGCACAGAGTGCAGAAGAGGAGGTGCTGCACCTCAGCCTCTTCCTCCYTGAGGCTGCATCCCTCTGTGAGGCTTGGTGTGGTGACAAAGCCTCCCTTGAGGGAGCTGAGGAGAGGCTGGGGACAGCCAGGCACATACAAGGAGAAACTGCCAACACACCACAGTGCCACAGCTGTAGGGGGACCACAGCCAGACAGCCAGCGCGAGGACTGAAAAACAGATATATTCTAAATACCACAGGCTTTCTACGGACAATTCCCCCATGGACACTCGATGAAGAATGTTGAGTAAATCACTGCAAATTATTTGTTCACTCAGATTTATGCCATCTCTGAAGCAGAAGACAGGAGGGAGTATGGGACATTTTTGCATTTTCCTTATATCAGATTTCAGGGTAGAGGAAGAGAAACTTGCCGACAAGATTTTATGTTTATTTGGTGAGAAGTAAATTGAAAGGATGCTTAAAAAACCTAGGAAAAATGGCAAAACCAAAAATAAGGCAAAGTCAATCTATCAGTTGCAACAGTATTTYTAGTCTGGAAAAATAAGTCCTGATATGCTCCAAGATTTTCATTGTTTCCATGGCTTGTGTCTAAGTACAAACACAAAAGAAAGACCCAACACCCTAAATAATGGGCCACCACCTAATATATGAGAATGATTGTTCCCTCATCCTGAGATTTGTTCATTATTAGCTGAGTCCTGTAATTTCAGCATCATCCAGAAGGATGCCATTTCTCTACCTGTCCCAGTCAAGGGCTGGGATCCTGGCTGCATTGTGGGTGTCTCTTCAGTCCTGAAATGCAAGAGTGGTGCTTTTTTTTTTTTTTTTTTTTTTTAATGATTATGACTCTCCTGGTCAGTTAACAACTGGTGTTATAAAAAGAACAGGGCTTTTTTTCCATTTTTTATGGCAATTTCACATCAATAATTCATTGTAGGAGGAACTATATGTTAACGACTCTATAAAAGCCATTCCACAGTATGGCAACGAAGAAAATTTTATGAAAGTCTGGTGAAATGATGTGGAATACATTCAAAGAAATACTTTAATTTACTAGGGAATGCAAGTGCCATTTTAAATGCAGAGAAAATGTTTAACTAAATGTTTATTATTAATTAGAAGGGACCTAATGATTAACTTTCATAAAGTTATTAAATTGCTCAGAGCAAGCAGTATTACTTACAAATTCTCGAATGCACTTTCCTCTTGCCCTCCATGCTCTGACTGAAACTAAATATTTACATCACATTTGGGGCCTCTTCTTGGCCCAGTCTGTTATTTCTGYCATTGTTATGATTCTCCTTTGGGGTGGGTCAGCTGGTGCTGCAGAAGATAGCTGGTAAATCCAAAATCCAGGTGGTGCAGTAAAATATACACACAGAATTGAAGCCATGAAATTAGCTGAAATACATAGCCAGCTCCTGATGATTAAAAGGGTATTTATACCATCAGCTCTCTCCATGGCCTCCATGGGTCTAAGAAAAAGTTAAAAGTAGAAGGACTGAAGGTATAATACCATGTAATAAAAATTGTCATAAAAGCATTTCTTCCATAGGAAGCCCTGAATTTCTGTGTCAACAGRAGCAAATACATATTGTGCAATCACTTAATTGTGCAATTTAGTACTTCTGTTTGATGATTTAAAAGATCTTGTGAGATCAGGTGAATAATTTTCCCTTTTCCAAGTGGAAGGCCTGTGGGTAACAATTTTGAATACATCTCAGTGGTTCAGAAAATCTTAGAAATGACAGACAATGCTTGCAAACACAAACTGTGTTTTACTTGGGAGCAACAAAATGTCTCTRAGCATTAATGGAATGAAGTTCAAATACAGCCTTGAAACAAGAGTATGTGAATGGGGGAATACACTGAAAAGAGAGGATAACGACCCAGCAAACTGAAAGTGAAGATGATGAATAAAATATTGCATAGGAAAGACAAATACAAGTCCTAAGCACTGAAAATGAGGAAATTCTGACAATCCTATGCTCACTGTTTTCAAGCGTCAAAGGAGAAAGCAGTAACCACTATGGGAAAAAAAACTGTTACTATTAAAGTATGGGCTTAAAATGCTTTTTCACTGTAACATCTGCATATCTTTCTACTGGAAACCAATATATTGTGAAGACAAGAGGAGGGGCAGGCACTGATCTCTTCTCTCTGGTGACCACTGACAGGCCCCTAGGGGATGGCCTGAAGCTGTGTCAGGGGAGGTTTAGGTTGGTTATTGGGAAAAGGCTCTTCCTCCAGAGGATGGTTGGGCACTGGAACAGGGTCCCCAGGGCAGTGGTCACAGCAACAGACAGAGCTCAGATGTTTGGAAAATGTTCTCAGGCACTTGGTGTGATTCTTGGGCCAGGATGTTCAGGAATAGGAGGTGGACTATGAGGATCCTTGYGGGTCCCTTCCAACTCAATATTCGGAGATTCTGCAGTTTTGAAGAACCAGAGCAGCTGACATTGGAAACTCAAATTTGGTTGCATGTTTAATCTGCAAGTCTTGACCTTTCCTTGAGAAATTATTTTTTCCAAGAGCTACCTAAGTCACGGGCACAGGGAAGACCCAATCTACTCTGGAGGCTATGGAACCTTTGTGCCTTTAAGATCAGGCTGGAGAAGCATCCCATGAGAGYGATCTTGGAGCAGATAATCTGACAATCAGAATAGGAGCAAAATAACTAAGATGTATTTGGTTCTCTCCAACCAGATTTTCYTTATGCTACTTAGTGGTTTTAATTTGAAGTCATGTAAGTTAAAAAAAAAAAAAAAATCATCTAACACAACATTTCATGACCTCCACTACTTGATGAGCGAAATATTCCTAATGGATAGCTCAATGCCATTACTTTTTGTTGCTTCCACGTGCTGAAAACATGTTACATATTGCAGCAAAACTCAAATTATGTGTTTTCCAGTAAAGCAAAAACCTAGTTTTAGCCTGTTTCGGAAGGAAGTGCGGGGCTGTTGGCCACCTCCGTGTTTTGCTGCGGGCTGTCCCGCGGAATGGAGGGGACAGGCTCTGGGACAGAGAGCCAAGGAAGAGGGGCTCGCCAGCTCCCCGCTCCCAAATCAGAAAGAGGAGGCGGCCCCGGGAAGGGAAATGGGGTTTTCCATTTCTCCGCCGCAGCCGGGTTTAGCCCGGGCAGCTGTTGCCATCTAATGGTGCAGAGCCGGCAGTAGCGCATCCGGCGGGGATGGAAACCAATGCACTCCCGGGCAGSGCTGAACCCCGGGGCAGCACACGGAGCTTCCGCCTTGCTTCTCTCTAAGGAATCTGGCCTGAAAGCCACGGAAAGACCTGGGAGACCTTYATTAGCTTCAATTAATATATTTTAACAGAGAAACACTCCCCTGAATGTGTTGGTTAACAGTCAGACTGGGCAACCTCACAGTTCACCAGGTATGCTGTGGGTAGTGACAGGCTCAGGGAAAGGCTGCAGATTGCGGTAGTTTGGGGACTTTCACACTTAGATGTGGCATCCAGCAAACTCTGCCGGGCCTCTGGTGAGGAGTAAGTGCTTCTAAAATTACACTAATGAGTGTGAAGCTTGTGGGGGATTTTTATTTCTAGCTGATCTCTTTTCTCTTTTTTGGAAAAAAAACAAACCAACAAAAAGAACCCCAAACTCTCCTACAAAACCCAAACAAACAGATCACAAAAGTATAGTAACAAAAGACACCTACAAAATCCAAAAGTCTGACTCCCTTTGTCACCCTCTGGGAAGTGACAAAGATCACATTACCTAATACTGTTATTTAAAGCTCAGAAGAATCTTTAAGTCAATCAGAAGTTAAAGAACTTMAAACTCTGATAAGGATATTAAATGAGATCAATTCTCAAGACCAATASGCCAAAGAGAAGACAAAAAGATCCTTTCACTTATGTTTGGCATATCTTCTAGAAACCAAGATCCGCTCTTGATCTCTCTGGACAAAACACAGAACTATCAAAACAGGAAGGGGAGAGGTTAGAAAAACAACAAAAACATGCAGACTCGCCAGCATATTCGCTCCAGATTTATATCTTGATTTATAGATTTACATCTATTTATAGGCTTATATCTAGGTTTTGGGTTTTTTTTTTCCTTATTGCAGTAGTTGTAGTGGGAGTCAGATTAAGAACAGTCTCCCATGAACGAGCAGTGAATGTCCCAGGAATACCCAGCCTGTGACTGGGCTCAGTCACAAACCCCTTACATATGCGTGTGGTGAGTGCAGCCTTTCTGCATGACAGGTACAGAGTCTCTGCATCTTGTTGCTACAGAAGGTCGTGTAGGCAGATGTGGCTGCTATCTAAAGACCAGTAAATCTCCTGAAGACCCAGTAGCTGATGTCTCTTGTCCTCTGGATCACTGCCAGGAAGCCCRGCCAGACCACCTGGCCACGAGTGCCTGGGTGCCTGCATGCCGGCCGGATTAGGTGAACACACACAACCTGGGTCTGGAGAGTATGTGGGTGACAGAGTGTGAATGAGTGAAAACAGTTTTGCTTTAGGTCAGATTCCTCCTTCCCAACTGCAAAGTCTTGTGGTTCAGCTTTCCTATTGCTACTGTATTCCTGCAATGTCAATTCCTACAGGGGTAGCATAACTGAGCACACACCCTCAATGGTAAGACGGGAAATTTSTTTGATACTTCTCTTCATCTGCGGATGCTTTAGACCTGCTCACTATGAATGCAATACAATAAAAAGTATTGTGTAATAATGAGCCAAGAATGAGCCATTAGTCCAGATGTCATTCCAAAGAGGGGTGAAGATCCAGAAACAAGTAATAATTGGATTGCTTTCAATCCAACCAGCTTGCTAGGCCTTTAGTGATCAATAAAGTCCAATAAAAGTATCTCTGTCCAAACATATGCAAACACACACAAAAAAAGAATCTGTAATATGATTGTTGTTTCCAGGAATTCAATTACTCCTTGATTTAAATTTAAAATTCAAGGTAAATTTCAAGGCAAAATTGTAGGTAATGCAAACTTACATGTAAGAACTGCCATATGATTTATAGAGAACCAAAGCTGAATACAAAAGAAAATGGTAACATTTCCAGAAAATAAATGTCCAGTAACTTTCCACAGTAATGCTGGAATTTGTTAGGATTACTCAAGATGCTAACAGACTGTAGCATGCGGCATTTTCATTGAGTAACTCTAAACTTGGGGTGTTGAGCCCTCTCCATAATACCCTGACCAATGAGTGCCAAGTCACRCCAAGCAGTGGCTCCAGCAAGGCATTTTGGGGATCACACCACCGCACGCATCTTATGGCATCTCTAAAAGCTCAAACACAAGGGAAAACTCCAGGGCTTCGTTATTATATTGCAGTTGTCAATACAGCCATATTCCAAGAAAAATCCTTTCTTTTGGAGTTCAGGTTTGAGGCCTTCTCTCTCAGAGACTGATAGGCACAGAGAATGCTGCAGCTGCTGAGAGGACTGTACATCCCCCCTCAGCCTGTGGTCAGCTGGAACCAACTTTGGGAATGTCGTAGTAGAGTGATGGCAGGGCAGAAGTAATAGGGAAGAACAATGCAAGGTGTTTGTGCAGCCACCCTCCTTGGTCTGTGTGCACCACTGGCAGGGATGCAGGGAGAGAAGCTTCCCAGGAATGGYGACTCTGTGACCTCCCTGAGGTCAACAACCCAGAAATCCCTTAAAAACCTGGATACTGGAAATCTGTATTAGGATCCTTCCACTGTTCATTTCAAAAGCCAGTRCATGGAGACAGGTAACAATCTCTGCTTTCATCTGTGTCTCCTCTTTTCTAGAAATCTTTGAGAGAAAGCTGTATCAGCAAGCCCACATGACAGTGCTATACATACCAATATATAAACTGTAAACTGTCTGCATGTTTTGGTTTGGGCTTTTTGCAAGTCAAGAATCCTAGGAAACCACCTCAGTTTGCTTGAGATCATAGACTTATTGTGACAAATRCCACGTCCTCTGAGTGACCCGGGATGTTTGTTTTGGTTGGCTAGATGACAACACATGGGAGACAGGGAATACTAACCACATTGTATTATTTGGTCCAACTATAAAGTTCTCTTTTCTTTTTCTTCAGGAGAAACAGAAAAGGTTTTTAGAACTTTCACTTTATGGCAAAGACCTGCTGAGTTCAAACACAAATGGCAACATAAATTCAGTGAGATGACTGTCTTTTAGCCAGACCACTGGTATACTTGAAATAGTGTAGAGGGAATAAAATATGTAAAGAACATACAGTGTTTTGAAGAAAATTATCTTTTATACCGTTTTAAAACATTTTTTATTAAATGTCATTATGTTGGGGGTTTTGGKTTTTTTTTTGTGGTTCTTCCCTATCTTGAATTACACCTTTGATAATAACCCCTGCTGGGTATAGACCTTTTTCATGCATTAACCTAAGATGGAATTTATTCTAAAATGATACCCATGAATGTTATATCCACATTGCTATTATTTCATAATTTACTCTTATCTAATCTGAAAGGTATCAAAAAAATAATCTTTCTGAAGTCCATTTTGTTGTGGCCAGTAGATGTTCTTTTGTATTCTAAACAGCATTCCACTTGCATAAAAACCACTATGTCTGTCTCACATCTTTATCTGTTTATCTGGTTCACCTCTATGTGTTGAGATATTTACTGAATMTTTCTTGTGAAAATTTCTTGCTCCAGATAATATGATCTGCCCGTGGGATTATTTTTATATTACAAAAGCCATCACCACATGCTAGATATTTCTCCAAATGAGTAACAGTGATTTCTGTCCCCAAAGCCTACAAGTTTGGGAAAGTTAATTTAATGTCCAAAATGCMAGGCACACTTGGCAAACGGGACATACCCATTACATGAGGGGATGTCCTTACATTTACAACTTCAGGACCATCTTATCCACTCCTGTCAACAGATTAATCTGCTAGATAGTCCACAAGACATCCAAACCCAAAACCTCATCCCAAACCCTCATCAAATATATTTTAAGCTGAATGSATGAAGTGGTGGGGGCAGGGAGAAGTCAGTGAACTTCAGACAGAAGCTTTGTAGGATCAAAGGGACCATTTGCTGATCTGGTAGCTCTGTGACCTTCTGGGCTACATCAAACTATGTTCTCCACAGAATAATACTGTAGTAGCCTTCCTTAAAACATGGCTTAAAAATGCTTCTTTTGTTCTGGATGATGTGAGAAAGCAGAAGGGGAGAGGGGAGATAACATAGCCTGAGGCAGAACTACTTTTTCYGCCCAGAGTGAAGTGAGTGCTCACTGCTTTCAGGTTGGTGAAAAAGGGATAAAAAGTGATAAATCAGAATTGTTCTCCTGACAGACTTTYCTTGACTTTGACAGAAAGATGGCAAGTTGCATTAAAAATAAGTTCCAAAATACCATTTCCATTCCCCTTCCCTCACAGAGAATGACTGGAATAACATAACTTATTACCCCAGTGATTTGCAGGTTAATAACTGTAATAATTTTTCATCCATGCTAATAAATAGGCTGCCTGTATTTAAGTTTAAAAAGTACATGCAGTARTAGCTTTGATTTAACAATGTTATTTCTTAGGAGTATGAACCTTAACTTTAAAGCTTTTTAAATTTTTCCTTGCAAATGATACATCTACCCAGGGAAAGAAATAAATTGATTTTTAGTTGTCTACAAAAAGAGTCACAGAATAAATATGTCCTTAGAATAGCTTTTGATGCTGTATTAAAAAAAATAAATTAAATTATAGGGAAATAATCCKATTGGATTCAGTAGATTAGTGAAATCCCACCTTTAAATAGCAATTAACCATTGTTCACTCTTAAAAATACAGAAATGCACCAGCATCTACGCAAGTCCATTTTTTTTTACGAAAGTCACTGCTTTGGACAAAGGACTACAGTATTATAGTCTGAAAGGTGTCATAAGCCCTTTTGAAGGATGACATTAGAATTCAAAGGTTCTTGCCAAGCTGAGGAAACAGTCTAAAATCTGAAGGCAACAACTGGTGCAGGCAGATGCACATGAGGCTCATGGTGGATTATGGTTTAAATGTGAGTCAGCAGCGAGAGGCTACTGCAGACTGAAAAAAGCTAAATGCAACATTTAGGATGTAGTTATCGTAGTGTCCTCACTGCTGGTCACACCTGAGCTGCTGCTTTTGGCTCTTCTGTAGAAAGAGAGGGAAATAACTTTCCGTCTTGGGTGGTTTGTARGGGAGCTTACCCCAAATTGAGGTAAGGATCCCAAGAGGGACAGCAATATAAGTCTGTTTAATATGCATAAAAATGAGATGGAAAAGCTGGAGGCTCCCAACCATGTCTCTTCTAAAAGAATAAATTGAAAAGTTGCAAACTGACAACTTTCCAGTGAGGAATACAATATGCTCAGCCATTTCTCCTGACCACAGTGAGGGRAAAAAAACCCCAACCAAATCTTAATTTAATCAAAATACATTCACATTACCCATTAGAAAAAGCTYGTCTATCTGCAAACATACCAGAAAGCATGGGAGGGCATGGATTTTCCCATTTAAAATGTTTTCAGTAGGTATTAAACTATCACTGACAGATCTYTGCCTTGAAAGTTTGAATTCATCCTTCTGCAGAATGACCTCTAGAGGACCCTTCCAGTTCTTCATCTCTATGAAGCTATGGGGACCTCTGGGCTAGCAGGCAAAGGAAAGTGCAAAAGCTACCGAGTAACAGCTCACTTGGTTGAGATTTTTCTTTTTCATCCCTGTCACTGGCACACATCCATGTTTTGAATTTATTTGATGCTGAATTCCATCCAAATAAGTGTCTACACGTAACGACAAATATRTCTTGCAAGCCAAAATAATTGTTTCTCTTAATATGAATCATCTTGAAGAGCATTTTATTATTATAAATGAGAAAGTTTCTAAAAATATATTATGCCCTATTTGGCATGGTATTATAAAAATACCATTGTACTAGATTTGAAAATGTCCCCTCCATGCCAAGTCTTACCCAAGTTGACTGGTGTATCTGAGGGCAGAATTTGGCCTACTGTAATTAAATCCAAATGTTGCATCAGAGCTTAACTAGTACAAGACCTTGCTTTTTGGTGTAAAGACAGTGGAAATTTTTATAGTCTTTTTTTTTCGGTGTCTGTGGGCTGCAACAGACCTTCCGTAGGTTTTAATCTTGTCATGAACACAATTCAAAGAAATGYGTCTGTCCAGCCTGAAAGAATAATCATGGGTTAGTGGGATTAGAAAGGTAGATTTAACAACTAGAAGTGATCTTTCCCTTCCTAGTTCCTACTCTCCGTGTTTATAAGGAGCAGACCCTGATGCCGGCTGATAGAGAAATACACCTGAAATGTGTTGATAAGGCGTAATATGAATTCTATATCCACCAGTACTTAGATACATTTTGTCTGTCACTCCAAGGGTAACTGCTGACCTTAAAGCAGCCTACTGCCAGTGGAACACACAGGGCTGGATTGTCCATTTGCTAAATTAATTTTATGAGTCTTACAGATTGAAAATGGAATTTTCTTTGGGAAGTGTATCCCTTGCTGTTGTACACCTTATTGGTGCAACACTGTCAGAAGGTTGGTATGGGATATAACTCCATCTTAGTCAGAAAAAGATTTTTTAAATCAGCATTGCAAGAAAGGAAATAGGTGGAGTAAGAAAATGAGGACAGGGAAAAGACAAGTTATATGAAGGTAATGATAGGCAGATATGATAGGTTACAAAAAGAAAATCTGGAAGACTGAAACTCCATCATGTTACATTTYCACTTTCAATGAGTTTGAAATGCCCCAAATCTCTGACATTTTAAATTAAAGCATAACACAGTAAATTTAGAATTAGGGGCATATTTCCCCTTGAATGTCTTTGTGCTTGAAAAGGAGCTGCTTCTTAAGGATTTAATAGGGCAAACTTGCACTGAGTACAAAGACAAGGGCAGACCTCTTCCATTGTATTGTATTTGCTTGTTCCATCAGTAGGGCTGAATCTGATGAGTGAATGAGGAAACGATCCCTTGGGATCATAAGACTTCTCATCAGAAATTATGTCTGCACATCTGCTTGGCATAGTTTGCCCATGGGGTTGTGTTATTGCCCTTTATTGGGGAGTTTTCCACAATCCTGTGGAGAATAAGAATAGGCTTGGTTCTGGTCACCTAAAAGTAGACGCCCARCAATGCCATGGTTTGGGCCTGGCTCAGCTCAAAAGAGTAAATTTTAATGGGGCTGATTTTTGAGCACTGCATGTTTATGTTTGGACAAGTATATCTATATTTTTTTTTCATGGGGTTGGAAAGCAATCTGGCCCAGGACAGAACTCTGTTTTGTTGGCTTACAAAACCCATGTCCTCAACACTCAGGATGGGGGGTACATCAGGGAGCAGACTGCAGGATAAATGCTGTAAAAATTGTAACACCTGTAAGCTGGAATTTTATGAAGGAACATTATACAATTGTTCTTTGAGCTAAGAATTAGATTCTGCTTTCAAAATAGGTGTCAATTTAGCATTCAAATGAGAAGAAAAATCACTGCGAATACATTGTAACCATGAAGATAATTGAACTCACATGCTAAATGATACAGACTATTTACAAATTTTTCTATACCATGTATCACTTTTCAAAAACACTCTATAACTTTATCATAATTTGATTTCATAGCCTGGAGAAAAAGACTTCACAAGCTAACTAGTATGCCATTCACCTCGTATACGGCCTGGTCATATGTAGAATGGAATGGAATTGAATGGAATGGAATGGAATTATTAGAATAGAATAGAAATAGAANGCCTGGTCATATGTAGAATGGAATGGAATTGAATGGAATGGAATGGAATTATTAGAATAGAATAGAAATAGAATAGAATAGAATAGAATAGAATAGAATAGAATAGAATAGAATAGAATAGAATAGAATAGAATAGAATAGAATAGAATAGAATAGAATAGTTCAGCTGGAAGGAATTCATAGTGTTCTCCAGTACCACTGCAAAATAGAGCAAATCCAAAGGCAACTATTCAAATTGTTTTCCTTTTCATGGATCACCTCTATGTTTCAGAAGCAGTCCAAATAATAAAACTTACTTAAAATTTTGCCTGTTTTGATCACTCTTGTATTAAATATAYCTAAATAGACATAGCAGAACTAAAATAGCTGGCCTGGAATGTTATTAGATATACCCATTCATAACAGAGAGAAGTAAAAAATTTAAATTACATTTTATGACTCTATTTGTATCACTTAYGAGAAGGTCAAGCTTTCAGTCAAAAAAAAATCTTCCAAAAGAACTGATGGGCAAAACTTTTTAGGTAGAAAAATGGTTGTGTGGGAAAGAAATGAGCCATTCACACTAACAGACTATTAAATCCTCAAAGATAAACAGAGACTGATATCAGAAACTGATAAGAGACTCTGACAAATATAGCAACACTCAAGCAATTCAAAAGAATTCCTAAATTCCCTGGATATATGTAAAAGGATATACAAGGCAATGTAGCGTGTCCATATCCCATACATTGAATTAGGAGTGCTACAAGACTGAAGGGGAGGGGAAGTGGAGGAGGACAAGAAGGTTCAGCAGTAGATTATATTAAGACTTGGAAAGATGCCTCTTCTAAGCCRTATTAAATACAGAAAAGGTCAACATTTTTGGCATTCAGGCCAAGTCTAAATGAGAAGGGTTCAGCACCGCACAACCCCTGTAATATGCTGTCAGCTCTTTAGCAGCTAGGAAAGATGTTATCAGTAGAGGCAAGAATGCAGAGGAATGTTCTTGGAGGCTTAAGGCAGATAAAAGAAAGGAATAAGATACCACTTCATATTTTTCTTTTCTGAGGTCAAAAAGATCTATCAAAACCACAAATTTTATATARTAGGTCCCTGAACTGAAAATTTTATTCTGAAGGGAATGAAAAACAAAAGATATCCCGTGATATATCGTCAGTCCATCAAAGCTATTTCTCTCTTGACCTTTTAGTCAGGATGCCAGTGACGTGCAGCATTAGTTGGTATAAATACAAGACTGGCCATGTGATAYGCAGATATGATAGTCTACTCATAGTAAATGGAGAAGTGGAAAGAACACCCAGAAGAGTAGGACARAATTAACCCCACAGACTTTTCTTTCTGTGAACCCTTAAATGAAAGTCTTATTAAATGGTTCCCTTTTGCAAGTCTGGAGATATAAGGCAAAGGTGATGCTGTCAGCCCATATACCTTAGCAGTCATATAGAAATATCTTGGTTCAAAATAACTTGTTAAGGCTCATTGAAAGAAGCAGCAATCATTAGATCTGCTTTACTAAGGTAATAATCATCCTAGTCAGTAAGGGGGAGAAAAAAGTATTTATATATTTTCTATTTAGCACAAAARTGGCCCAGAGTCTGGAATTATATTTCAGCCATGCCCTTAATGGACTGCATAGTAGGTTACAAGCTAAACCTTTGCTTCTATTTTATTGCCTCAGTCACAAGGTTTTAAGCTCTATTTATACAAGTGGTTTGAGTTATAAAACACACATTATTACTTAAAAGTAATTGAAAATAGCCTCCCAGACAAACAGAGATCTGGCCACCTGAACTGTAAGTTTGCCTAGGAAAACTATAATTTGATAGGTGTGCGACAAATGGTAGATATCCGGCACTAATTCTTCTGCGTGTCATTTGATACAAAGATGTAAGGAAAACAGTAGCAGAAGTATACACAGTTATTTCGAGTTTAAGTCACTAGGAAAATTATTGGGAAATTGCAAATGTCTCCCATTAACTTTTTAACTTTATTAGTATGGTTTCAATTTAGCTGACAGGCTCCTCCTTTCCAGGTCCTCCAGGAATGTGTAGAAAAATAAGGTACTTGATAAAATGTTTCCATGCAGAATTTGGTTTCGGCTATGCAGGGAAATGTACACATTTAAGCTTTTTCCTCTTTAAGCTGGTGGATACTGGAAACTTTAGAGAAAAGGTGCTTTGCTCAAGGTGGGCATTTTTAGTAATGCACCTTACATGCCTAAAGAGAAATAAGTATGGAAGCTAAAAGTTGCAAGAAGAAAGAAAAATATTAATATTAAAAAGAGTAAAGAAATTTCWGAGTATTCTATTGACAAAAGACTCAGGACTTAATCCTGCTGTGGTTGAAGTCAAAATAAATTATTTAAATCAAATTGGACCTCCTTTTAACACTGGAATAGGGCAAGTAAATCTGGAATTACTCAAATAAAACCTGTTCCAAAAGGAATTTTCTGTGGCTACAGAGGATCATGGCCAATTTTAAGTTGTATTCTGTTTCTGGTAAGCCTGGGTAAAACTTTCAAAATCAAATGAGTGTCCTTGAAGTCTCACTCCTTGAAGAGACTTAGGCACTTCAGAAAGTTTTACTCCATACTTCTTTCCAAACCACTTTTGTGTGTTTGSCTCCAACATATGCCCTTTAAATTGATGCCATGAGTGCACTTTGTACTGGAATGCAGACGACAGTATAAATAGCTGCTCAGCTTAATTACAAAAGGAACATTGTTTTCTTCTAGAGTCCTTGCATCATCAGTATAAAAATCTTGTTTCATTAAATTTCAAATTCTGAACTTTAACTGCTCATTTAAATACTTCCAGATATGCATTCTAGCAGAAGTAGTACGAATTTAAGATAAACATCAAAAAACAGTGCTTGTGTTTGCTGCAGGAAGTGGCTTTCAGTAAAAATTGAGATAATAGATTTAAATCCCCATAATCAGCACAGTTGCATGTCGTGCTAGCAATTGTTTTAAGTGGAATTTCCCTTCAAGTCCCAAGAAAAAGCCTGCTTTCAAATTTTAGTCACTGTATTGCCCTACCCCAGTTAATACTGCAGACTGTGTACGTAAGTACTGCAAGCTGTGCTAGAGAAGGCGACCAGCATCTTAGCGTAGCTTGGAAGGGAAATGCAGTTGTTGCTACTTTACAGATGGCTGAAGAGAGTCAGAACAAGCTATATCCTTTTATGCTCTCCATCAGATCWTACTAAACACCACAGAGTTGATTTTTCTTATTTCCTTAACTCATTCTCTGAGTAATAGAATTTTGTGTGTATGTGCACACAACCTACAAGCCCCTGAAACCTAATTAAGATGCCTTCACTGATTAAAAATAAACATTTTAGKTTTTGACTATTCTAAGCATTTCTCAGTCTACAGGATGAGTGAAACTTGAGCAGGGTTTGGCTAAGCAAGTACGGTTGGCACCAACATCAACTTTATTTTGCCCTGTGGAAGCAGATTAACACAGTATCCTCATCCCAGCAGTATCAAGTGGATCTGGGAGTGAGAAGCCTGTTGCACAGAGCTCTTCCTGGGTTGAAGCATCTGTCCTGTTTGGAAGTGTTCGGGCATGGCTCCAGCTGGCTGAAGTGACAGTGTTGCCCAAGTCAGGGCTGCSAGAGTGTCCTTGTTCATGGGACTGTAGCCACCACCCTCGCCAGCCCATGCCCACAGGACGCAAATGCCTGTGGTCTCCAGGACCACCAAGGGGGGCTTGGCAACAACRGCACTGCTGCAAAGCGTGCCACATGCTGCTTTTAATTAGTCACAGGCAGACCTCTTCAAACAGAAYGGGGTGAAAGTTTCCCTCTTGGAAAAAAATGCTGAAAAGTTTAACATTTCAAAAACTCTTTGGAGCCTTACTGAACTTCATCAGATCAGACCTTTAAAAGGTGTGGTTTTCCTTCAGCATTGCAAAAGTATTAGACAAGGAGGTATTGAAGTTTGATTTCCAGACCAATTATTTCCCAATAAGGATCTAAAAGTGTTATTTGAACAAACTTTTTTAGGTTTTTAAAGTTTTCCCACCCGTCCCTTAACAGCTCTATTCTTCAAAGCTCCATGGTTATTTAATCCAGTGGCATTCTGAAATCATGCTGGCAAAGCAGGGCAGTATGGATTAGTCACTGCATGGTGATCAAAACTGTTCTGAGCATAAAGGAACACACACAGAACCACATTTTCTATTTGGGGTGTTCTGTTTATGAAATCCAGCTGTGTCATGGTGCTCAGTCTCCTATCATCAGCACCTAATCTTTAAGAAGACTGTGAAATGGTGTGGAAAGCTCTGAAGAGCAAAGCTGGGGTCACTCCATGCTAYGCAGCCAATACCTGGGGAGAAGGGCAGCCAGGGTGAGTGCAACTGCAGCTCTGCAGCTGGAGTTCCTCATTAAGTTMTAGGTCTTCACTGCCGAAAAAAGATCACAGTCTGCATCCTTTGGGGATGAGGATTCTTCAGATATTGAATCTGAGATATGAATATGTATTCACTTTACAGTCAATAAAGATTTACTTTATATTACTATTTCRTGGGAGTATTAACTGTGCCCTCAGAGTGTCTCTTCTTCTGTCTTGTCCATAAAGTCCATCCTATAAAGTTTCTTTTGAAAGAAAAGTATTTCCTTTCAAAAATAGTGTATTTTAAAAAGAAAATGCCTTTTTTTTCTTTTAGAACAGACTAGGAAAAGAAATAGGCAGCAGTAATGTGAAGATATGAGTGAGGAATATGCCCTTTATGAGTTGCCTATTGAGAATGCCCCACTGAGGAGGCTGGGATGATCTCCTCAGATATTGACCTGTAATGAAGACATTCTATTTAACTAAATTACTCTGTTCCCTTTTGGCCACATTCACCACTTTTCCTCATCAACCATGACCCTCATAGCTCCTCCTTCCAGCTTTTTTCCCCAGCTCAAAACACCGCTTCCTGCTTAAGAAGCACACATTACACATGCACATTATACCYCTGCTACTTTTGTCAAAACCTCTTCCTTTCCTCCTCTGTCAGATTTATATCTCTGGTGATCTCTGAATTTCACAAAAGCTCTCCAAGACTTCATCTTTTGTCAGTCTCTTCCCTATGGAGTGCCATTTCATACACCACTTTGGACCAGTTTGGGCTGTCCTTACTGAGCCATTTCATCTATTCAAAATCTTACTAAAACTCACACTGTGACAATTCATTTCTATTTTTTTGCTATCAGCTTTCAGAGTGTTGAACCACAGTTGTACCCAAACCGATGCTTCTGCAAGGCTGCCACCAAGAGTTGCACCATGTAAGTTTTGGTGCCTATGGAAGAAAATTCAGATAGGAAAAAATCTAATTTCTAGTCTTATGGCAGTTTTATTGCTACCTGTGGTCTCTGAAGCTAGAAGAGATGTGTATGAACCTTTGAGTCCTCCTAAGTTAAATGTTCTGCGCATAAATATATATAATAGGAGAGGAAAAGATGTGTTCTGACAGAAAAAAAAGAGTAAAATAAAAGTCTAATTATTTTTGCTAATAGACAAGTACTCATTTTCATTCATGGTTCCTCTCAGTTCAGGGAATGGACACAACGTGGTAGGAATGGGGAACAGAAAGACCACTTTGGGTACCACTGTCTATCTCAGCATGAGTCACAGAGATTAAAAGAAACATCAGTGGAGTGTGACAGGGCAACCTGGGCCTCAGACCCTACCACAGGATTTACAGGATGTACTTTTTGTTTAAAGAAAGGTACTGCTTTTACTGGCATGAGGGGGGAAAATAATTCCTCCCCAAAAACAAAAATAGATGCTCCATGACCAGAGCTAATACAACTTTTCTGGCTATAAGATACCTCTCAAAATGGAGAAATAAGGAATGATGCTGCTTATTTCTGGGCCATTGTGTCAAATGACTTCTCATACTCCCCTCACATGATACAAAAWACTGCTGAGTAGCTTTTCACAAATGATACTCTATAGTGGAAGTTACAATGACTACAATAAAATCAGGAAAGATTTCTATGAAGAAAGGCAAAGTAGCTATGGATAATAAATAAAGAGAAAATAAAATCATGCTTACAGTGGGAGCTGTAACTTGGAGGTAAGAGGTTGGGACACCTTCAATTAGAATATCAAGCCAAAGTATTTCAGACATTTTAGAAAGCCCCGATAACACAATTACACTTACTTACTTGCCTTATTTGCATTTTAAAATTCTGGGGTGTGCAGGAAGTGACAAAATACCACAGAAGAGCTTATATCTTAATTTTTCTGGCTGACTGTGATTGGGGAAATACCAGAAATATCAAGGGACCATTTTCTTACATTTGCAAGTTGAAAAAGTAAAGGGTAAGAAAAGTAAAGCAGTTCAACTTCTGCAAGTACTGCTGAGTTAATACCCATGATCTGAGGTTTCTTAGAGTTGATTAGACAATTTCCTGATATTATTAATAAAGCAAATCAGGATGAGAGATGGCAGATCTAACAGTAATAACTCCACGAACTGTAAAACAGAAAGTCTGGGCTACTCTTCCATCATTTTCTCTYTCTGTGACCTTCTGAAAGAGCATGTTCCCTCTTTCAGTTGACTTTCCTCCTATGAAAGTTCCATTCCACATAGTGAGAATCAATGTGCGTAATAAGCATCTTTTCATTAAATATGAGGATATCTGCAAATATTTTGATGAACAAAAAATGATTAATCTTCTTGACACAGCCCTTGGGTCACCTTACTTGATTTGATGACATTTTTTATGTAAGAAATATTTCTTTTCAAGTTGAACAGTTTCAGTCATCCAACATGTTTATTCCCTCTGTAGCCACTTATCCCTGAATTTAATTATTAATGTTGTCTAAAATACAAAATTTGAACAATATCTGATAAAAAGTATGACACAAGAACTGATTTTAGTCTATATTATGTAAATCTATATTTTTTTAATACAATAATATCTTAGCTAGAATTCCTCAATATAGGGAGCGTAAGTTCAGAGAACCTGGATTCCCGGAGCCAAAACACCCATGCTGGGAGATACAAGTTCATCACTCAGACGAACAGCCACAAGGTGGAGATGTTACWAGCTCTTACTGGCAAATATGAAGCACAGTGCCTAATACTGATTTTTTCTAGTTTTTGTCTAGGGAAATAGGATCGTCTTTTAAATTAAAATTGTCTGTAGTTAGCAATTACAGTGCAATAAAAGTAAAGGAAGTCTCTAATACCAAAATAATTAAAAGGAAGGCCATTTGTATCTTGACCTTGAAATTAGTTCCTTGTATTTTATAAAATTTAATGACGCTAACTTGGTTATTTCTTTCCATAAAGGAACATGATTTATGTTCATGAAATAAATTGTGTATTTGAAAATTATACAGCTAAACTGCAAGTCAGGTTTCTATTATATCCCTTAAAGTCTTTACACAGCCATGCAGAAACTCTTAACTGCAGGAGGGAGAGTAACAGAGAGAGAGGGCACAGGCTGGAGTGTGCTCTTGCCATATCCTCGCCATAGGAGCTGTGGGTAAGAATTGCATCAAGCTCAAGAAACTTTCAAAAGAAGTAAAAGACAARTTTCACAATTGATGACATTTGCAAGGATAAGGAAGAGAAAGAAATAATCCTGACTTTTTAATATTTTTGTACCCAGCAGTCAGACTGCTGTGCAGGCAAGGAAAATGTGCTTTCAGCTCCTTTCCTGAAATTTTARAAGTAGAAATTTGACTACAAAGTCCTGGCCATCTGACCACTTTATATTCTTATAAAATTGAATCTTCATATTCCAAATCCTGCTATGAATAAAAGAGCAAGATGGTCTAATAATTCCACTGCAACAGGTGTAATCTGCTGACCTACCTGATTTTTAATTGCTTTTGTGCATCTGTATCCCAACTTTTATATGATTCACAGACTCATTTTCAAAATTACTGATCTTTCATTGCCCACRTTTTTGGCAGGACAAATATCAGAAGAGGTTTGTAAGATTGCTCTAGTACACTAGAGCTTTTAGAAATTACCAATTTCTTTCCCTTTTTGTTCCATTTTCTAGATTTCTGCTTTTGCATAGGCTATAGAGATACATCCTGCAGGACTTTCCAAAATACAAYATACTACTGTTGCCAACAATCTCAAGGTTTGTGAATGCAATAAATGCTTTCTATAGAAGTGGAAYTTTATCTGACTTGGAAAACGTATAACCTATCACCCTGAATGGTTTTTACATCACTATCTTGAGACAATTAAGTCATTCAAGGTATTCTGAGACATGAAAAACATCTTTGGGGAGTAGTACTGGTGTTATCTACATCTGTTAAATTTATAACTTCAGAATCATTTAAACTTAAGCATAAGTCATCTGTTCTTTTCCTGGAGATACAATCTGATACAGAAGGAGCTAAAAAGTTCAAGAATCATAACAATTTTATATCTCCATAAAATATGTTACAATGCCATATAACTGTTGGCTAAAAATTGTGTATATGTTACATATTCATTGCTAAGAGCTGTAAATTTATGTATAGCTATAACTTCTGGAACTGACTTCTATCAAGCTCATCCTTCAAACCAGCAAAAATTCCCCCTGTGGAGTTCTCATATTATAGAAATATTATAGCTATGTTATGGGAAGTAAAAAATGGGGATTAAAAGAAATTTGCTCCTGAGTTTCACAAATTGTTTGTGTACCTCCATGTTCTTCCTCTGTAGTAATGATGTTAATCAGAATTAGGAAAACATGGATGTGTGGTTTCTATTTTATATCATTTAATGATATTTTTATATCATTATCTATATAAAAAGTTATTTCCCTGATTCATTTTAAAAAGTACCTTTAGCATTCCTAGGATGTAAGAATCTTTATATTGCAAGTATGTTGTAGGGCTTACTGTTACCCTAGCAGCAGCACAATGTTACCATTGCGAGTATTAAAGCTCAGAAATCCCTCACACTGATGTCCAATTTAAAATGCTTGAGTCCCATTAGTCTTAATGATCTTACTGTCTACATGGGTTTGGGCTTTAAAAACTGGATGATRAAGATAGAAGAATTGAGTAATATCAAAACCAGGCTGTAAAATACTAACTTCAGGTGAAACACTTCCCTTGCAAAAGCCAGGAGATGACTGCTTCAGCTGGAACTCCACACAAATTCTCTATCAAGCCCCAGAATGAARCACTTATGGCTGATCCACACAACTAAGGGATGGAAACAAGAAAAGCCTTATTGTTGGAGGAAAAAGCATATTWGCTTTATTTTCTGTATTGTTTTTTCAGTTGGTCTCCATATCCAGAGCATTTGCAAACACGAAGGCCCTAGTGGTGTCAAATTTTTCTTATTATCAGTACATAAACCCACAATTACACATTCATTATGAGTCACTACACACTTCTGCATGAACAAATGTACACAGACATTGTTCTCTGAGAAGGGAAAAATGCACCCACAGCTATTTCTAGCCCACTTAAGAAGGCCCACTGAATGAATGYCTATGTGTGTTTACATCAGCAAAGACCCTTATGAGGCAGCAAATCCTTAAAATCAACAAAAGTGTGAGCTGGTAGCTACTGTAATTGCAAGCAGTGAGTCACATTAACTGGGAAATGGTGAAATACGGCCKGTTTTATTATTATTATGAGGAGCTTTAGCTAGATTCAACTGAAGAATATAGGACTCATGGGAAGCCTCATAAACACTGACATAATCAAGTATTGGTTTTAATACAAATTCATAAATTTTTATAGGTGTTGAGTTGTCAGGCAGATAATATATGACCAAAATCTGGATAAAATATATGAAAAAAAAGCATTCCAGAAGGACTGCAAATATAACATGATACAGTGCAATGCCACTGAGAACTATAGCTTTGTTGGGACCAGAGCTGTGAGCAAAAGGGTACACAAAGCATTCCAGACATAGCCTTTAAGGGCCTGGCCTGCCTCCTGAAAGTCTGTCTTCAGGGAAAGCTTCCTTGAAATAGTTAACAAAAGCTAGCAGAGAAAYATGAGCCATAAACCTACTGAGTGTATTTTTCATATGATTTCTTCTTTTCCCTACAAAAAATAAGAATAAGGATTATTAGGTTGGAAGATTTGCTGAAAAAAGGGGTGAAGCCTTGCTCCAGTAAGTTGGAAAACTGCACTTTGTCTAGAGAAGTGTGTTTTGTGTGCAGCTATTAGCTGTGCTTCCCCAGTCACCAGCAAAGACTGGTTTCATTACACACTGTGCATGAAACATCCCTTGTAAAAGATGCCAGCAAAAGGAGCACACATCATCTAACTCAGCTTCAGGAGTGGCTCTAACTCCATGGTCCACACAGGCAATGAGTGGGCTGGAGGAAGATTCAAACAGTGGCAGCTCACGCTGGATAACAACTGGGGGAATAAAAAGGTCTGAATGACTCCTGCAACAGCCAATTTTACATTGCAGATTACATAAAGGAAGCACCTAAGAGCACAGATGGCTGCAGCTTCTTCCTGACTCTCACACAGAAGAATGCAAGACAGGGGCCCCTTTCCTTCTCTGCTCGGTCTCTGCTCTGCTTCCCTCRTAACCCCTCCTTGATACTGCAGGGTGTTGGCTCTGAGCCACTTGCTGCTTCCCCACAGGCAGCTACAACTGCAGTTGCAGGATGGAGAGTGTCTTGCCAATTGTGAAATATTATATTCTGACTTTATGCAAMCTCTCCATGTAAAATAAAGATGCATGCAATCAGCAAGCAGAATGGCTAATAAAACCAGAAGAAGCAGGGGGAGTCTAAGGAGAGAGAAATTCTAGCCTTGTTGAGATCAATGGCAAAAYGCCCACTCTTTTCAATGAGCCAAAATTTCACCCTAGGTATTCATAACCCTTTTTAGTTACATTTTAGATAGCTAGTTTGGCAAATTCTACAGCACRTCATGCCATCTGTACAGCTTCATTATTTTTATTTAACTGATTAGGTTTGAGCCCTTTTACTTCGGTCACGTATCAATTCCATCCTAAAAATTATTTGTGCACAGGAAAAGTTACAGCTTTTCCTAAGAGGTACTACTTTCTTGGTGCTTGGAAGGGGTAACATAGGTTATAGGATGGTTCCAAAATGTTTAAGAGGTTGGTACCCCARAGTCATCATGAACTTTACACAGCCAAGGGCTTCTGTCTGGTCTCATGCAGTCGGTTGCCCTTTGCCTGTCCCTGAGCAACCGGYGGTTTTCCCCATGTAGCGAATCCCTGACACACCGAGCTTCCATTTGCTATGTGACAGCTCCATTCCTCCTTCTGAAGGCAKTTTAAAGACCCATCTAAACCCAGAAGTGATGCTGCAACTTCCCTCTGACAAAGATTTTTCTATTTTAATCTGTGTCAAARGTAGACCTGACACAGTGACCTGCCCATGCGCAAACCTTGTCGTGCACTGTGACAGTTGAGTGCATCCACTGCATCGAGCTCTGCTGGTGCTCAAGGACATCAAGAGATAAGTTTCAGGACAGAACAGAGAGAGAGACAGGGATATCTGGAAGTTATCTCGATCTATACAAATCACACGGTATATTAAGTCAAAAGGAACCCAACTTTTATAGAAAATGATGCTTCCCAGTCTTGGAAAGCTTGGCTGGAAAGAGCATCAAGAGGAAAAACTAAGTCAAGTTACCGAATCCATTCTGCAATCCATCACGTGCCATGGTGCTTGTCTTCAGCACAAAATTACCCTTCATCTCAGACTGGGAATGGTTAKCAGCCTTTGTTCAAACTGAGCAGAGGCAAATAATTCATACACAACTTTGTGTTCTTTTAATAACTAGGTTTGTTTGATGAATTTGTCTACTTTGGACAGTGCTTTGATCATTTTTCACTTCAGACTCACTCTGAAACAACCTTATATATTATACTCTTAAGGAGAGACAACCTTATAATTTATACCAGTTAAATATATATTACATACATATATAGCTAACATAAGCCTTTTGTTTTCCCTCAGAACACTACAGCAAGCCATATTATGAATCAATAAAATCTGCTGCCTTTTCCCCTTGTTCCCCTGCATACACTTGAGGCCTGGGGCAGTGCCAAAAAAAATCAACACATACCGAAGGAGGTCATAAAGAAAAAAATCTTGACATCTTCTCCTGCCACTCATTTTAACATAGTTAGTCTGGCTGGACTCATAATTTACTTTTTCAGATAATGTGCTAGTTGATTACTGTTGCTCACCTCCTAGCAGATATTTTGGTCAAATTTCCCAATTCTCTGAGCTGATACTTCTGTTGTATGAATACTTGTTGGGCTAAAAAATATCTGAAATATAAAAGGACATTTTTTTTTTTCCTTTCGTAATTYGTCTGGAAGTGAGAATTAGGCACACTGAAGCTCATTCTTCAGAGAAAATGGAGGGAGAAAAARATATAATCAGTAGAAAGTTTTAACCCTGTGGGAATTTCTTACTGAAAGTCCACAAGAAATAGCATAGTTTAATTTAGGACTAAAGGAAAATCATTCACACAAAACATATGTTCGTTGCCTAAACCACAGCATTTATTAAATGTTGCCAACCACAGTTCATAGTGTTTATGCTTACTTTTGTGGCACACCACTTCTTCACACAAGGCCATGTTTTTGTAAGCAGACTGTCAACATTAAAAGAAATTCACTTCTGAATTTCATTTTCCAAACTCTTTATACTACAACTACTCAGAAATTAACCAGCTCTGTTCATGCTGGAGATGGTAGCAAACCTTGTCTTTTTGACAGAAGCTGTTCAAAGGCTTAGCCAAGGATCAAAAATAGTCAAGAGAACTGGATCTGATCTGGGACTGATTCCTGCATTTCAACACTTCACAAGAAAACACTGAAATGTCAGTGTTTGGCTAGAGTGACTGATTTAACATCCCCTGAAGTCAGWGTCTCACACTTGAACTCAATAGTATTGGATACAACCCATATGCCCTAACTCGTATCTGTATCTCTAATTAGAAAAACAAAACAAAACAAAACCCAACATTGGAAACTAAGTCTAAATAACACTCTTCAAAGGCAGGCACTAAAGTACATCTTCTAAATGTTCATTTGTATCACRTACGATATGAAACCATAAGAAGAACAACCAGGAAACATCATAATAACTCTAAATTAATATAATTTTCAGTTTTACAGTTTGGGGAAATAATGTACAACCATTTTAAGTGTTATAAAATATCAAATCCAGAAAGTTAAAAAAATTCTTTTCCCAGCAGTAGTCTAACACTACACTATATTTATAATGTCTGGTTTATAGATCTGATTCTGCTACAGAGCTACTGCTCAGCTCCCCACATCATGAARTGGTTAAAAATGACCTTACTAAGTACAATTCCCCTGTCAGCTTGCCAGCACTTGCTATATTTTCCTGTGGGTCCAGACCCGTCCTGTCAYGGTGACACCCCTCCCATTTACTTTAACAGTGTTGGAACAGATCCATGCTTGCAGAAAAAGTTCAAGCAGAAGCAGGCCTTATGTTTGCAATACATTTCATTAATATTTCCTTTAAAAAACAAAACTCCATGAAAATGCAGAAAAAGTTCTTTTGATATGGTCTGAATATCAATAGAACAACTTCATTGCTTCCTTTTGTAAATGCAGTTTAGTGAGCTTTTTCAGACTGTACTTACACAAACAGCCTAGGTAGAGGGGAGTGAACAATTTGCTAAAATATTTTCCTATGTCTACTTTCTTTTCCACTTTCCTTTTGTGAAAACTCCCAGTTGTCCCTATTACCCTGAAGCAATTATAACTGAGTGGATCCCTCTCTTTGGAAGTGGACTCAAGTCACTGAAGAACAAACCAGTATGGACACATAAAGCACAGAGCACATAAAGACTGTTCCCTGACTGAGCGATAGTTGCTCACTTTGACAATTCTACGGGTAATTTTGAACAAATTGCATTTTTTCTCTTTGCATTTTGTACCATTCTGCATTTTTCTCTACCATTTTGTACACAAGAACACACAAGAAACCATAGATGTGGTGCAGTCCTTTTCCAGCCAAGCAGCAGGGGCCACTCAAAGGGATGACTTCACCACACCACACATAAGGGGTGGAATCCTCAAAGGGATGAATGCAGTTCCCTTGTCACCCCTGCAGGCTCTATGAGATTGACAACCTGTTCCAAGAAGGCTCTTCTGTGATTAAAGTCTGCAAAACCAATACCATTGAGACAGGGGGTAAATTACTTCTTTTTTGTCCAGAAGAGTTAAGGGTAAAGCAAAACACAGGTTTTTAGCACTTAGAGCAACTGCTGCTGGTCTGTATAACCACGTGAAGGTCGCCACACTGATTTTCAACACCATCTTTAATTTATATATGCCTCAGGACATTGCTCATGGCACTGTAATTACTTTGGAGGGGGCACCACACTACTCAATTCACACACACTTATCTTGGAGCATTTGTTGACTGCTCCTCAGACCATGCAACTCCCTCAAAGATATTGCTGCTTCCATAAAAGACATCTGCTAGGAGGGCAGGTATGAACCAGGCCAGGGTTCTTCTATGCCAAGAATACATGCAGATGCCAAAAGCATCTTTGGCCTTCTTAACAAACCAGGATCCAAATGATTGCACATGATAATTTTCTAATTATACCATATTTTTGCTGCAGATAGAAATTATTTCCACTGAACAGAAAGCACAATGTACAAGTGGGTATTGAACTGTAATTGAGCTCAATCTTGCCTCTCTTAATAAATTGYGATTTTCCCATTAACTGTCAATGTATGCTTTTGAATACCTAGTATCTACTTGCATTCTAAATTTGGTGCTCCTCATTAAAAATGCTGAAGCACAGTCCACTTTTTCCTGTCCCTCTTTCTCTCYATTTGCTGCCAATCCTTACAGACTCTTGGAAGCTGGCTCCTATCCATCCAAGTAACCAGTATAGCTAAGATAACTGCAACATTGCCTTCAAGTGAGAGAACAGAGGAAATCACAGAAAAACCTATTTTGACTTTTCTGTGTTTCAAAAAGCTTTGGCTTCGTTTGAAAGGGACATACATTCTTGGTTTATTTCAAAAGTAATGTTTTAATCTGTTTTTCTCCCAAGAATGTGGTCAAATAAATACCATTAGTCCCACCAGGATCCTCATAGCTGTTGCATGGTTTAAGGCATATTTGGTACAATCCTTCAGGAGCAGGATCTCATGACTTTGTTTCTCACAGATTTTCCTCTGTCTGTATTCCTATAGGTAGCAATGAGAAAAGTTAATCTGATCCAAGGATGGGTTTTGTGCAATGCCCTCCTGAAAGCTGCCATTGCTGAAGAAAGACAAGGATGGTCCTGGTGAAGAGACGGTCACTCTGGGCTTCACAACAGCTCAAGTCAGCATGTCCAGACCTCCAACTGCCCACCATGCCCTCCTTTCCTCTCTGCCTCCAAGTACCCAGGAGTGCTGCTGCATCCCATCCTTGCTCTCAGCCTGGTGTGCTGCTTCTTGCTGTGTTTTTGCAAATGGTGCATTTTGGGGCTGCTGCAAAGCCCAGGGGGCATAATGCCTGATATCAGTAAAGCTTTGCTTCTGTCTGATGGGCAGCTTGCCACATATCTTCAAAACATTTCCATCTGTCAGATATCCAGATGTCACCAGTTCTAGGAAAGTGTTGGTGTCTGTCCTAAGGCAGGCAGGCCAAAAGTGTGCAATCAACGCTACCTTACTTCCTTGCTGGTCTAGCAGCAGCCAGAGYAGACTCTGAAGAAACTACCCACTGTGTGATCCTTTGCACCTTGAAGCAAATTTGGGTGTTGCCTTTTGCTATGTGGAAAAACTGGAACATTCAACCTTATTAATCATTCTGAAAAATAAATTTCTAGTGCCAGAAGGTCTTATGGTAGATAGCAAAGAATTCATACTGAATAAAATTGAGATGTTTCTAAAAAGAATGGAAACACAGTTTCAAGAAGGATGATATATTTTTACACACCCTAGCAAATAAATCAGCTCAAACCACYGAGAGAACTGCTTAAATGYAAATGCAACTTTTATTCCACTGTAACTAATTGCCATCACATCAGGAGATACTGTTTCTTGGTGCAAGATATCATTGTGATAGAAAATAAACTGGTTTTCACTACTAATGTGGGAAATCCATGTAAGAAATATCGGGCTATATTTCAATTAGTCATTCTCCCCAAACAATACCATTATGGTTAGTCTTTGTACCCGATATCTTTTTCTTCCTTGAATTCTCCTGCATTGTAAAATATGAGTTATCCACCAAATTTTGATAATGATTGTTTATAAGAGTGGATTAATTGTGGAAGAGCAAATTCTTTATTTAAAATGCCAGCATTTGAAGAAGGTTTTGGAAATAAATGAGCTGCTGCTGTTCCTCTGGAGCAACATGGACCTTTCCTTTCCCAGTCAATTTTCTTGTTGTTTTCAGTAAGGGYGCAACTTGGTCATTGCTTGGTGGCACCATAACGCAACAGACCCCTCAGGAAGAGGWCTGTTTTGGCTTGTGGCTGCAAGGATGTGCTTGTTGGATCCTGGTGGACAGAGGTTCAGACATCTGCAGGCTGGATGATGCCTTGGTCTTCAGCAARCTGCTCTGATGCTACCAGGAATTGCAAAAGAAGAGAGAGATCTTGCCTGGCTCGCATGTGTCAGAACAAGTTCATACACAGAGATGGRAACTGACTGTAACATTTCAGAAATCTCTAACAGTCGTGCAATAATTATTCTTGAGCATATGGACCAGTACTATTGCAAATGTTACTTCTTAAAAAATGACCATTTTACTTCAGCAAATTCTTTGTATATTCAGCAAATTCTTTGTAATTCAGCAAATTCTACTATACTTGTGCTATTCTTTCAACTTGACTATGGCCACACATCCTGAACAAAACATTGTGGTACTGTTTTCATAAGCTCTCCTTTTCACAGACAAAAACATTGGCCCTGGTTTGCACTCATAGTTACGTAGGGCAGAGTGAAGAAAAACCCTGCCAGGAATCTGCCTRTATTAGTTCCAAATTTATTTTTATGCTTTGTAAAGCTGTGGATCATTCGAAGACTATCTCCAAACTCTCAGGAGAAAGTGCCTGCTGACCTGTAAATATAGCCTTAGTAAAATGATGGGATGTTTTTTTTACACTCTGTAAACACATGCACATTTTGCTCAGTTTGTAAACAAGCAACTGCATCAAAAAATCTCTGCTTTTTTGAACTGTGATATTGGTTTAGACTGGAATAAATCTAAGTGGTCAGAAAAATTTCAGCGTGGGCTAAAAGTTCTCACAAAATCTGCTTTAAACCACATGATACATTCCAGTGTCTGACAGAATGATAGGGGCCTTGTTGGCTGCAACACTGTAAGAATAGAAAAAAATTAAGTCAAGACCATTCTGATGATAGCAAGAATAAAGCTTTATAACAATAACCATAAGAGCCACTGGATAAAGTGCAACTGGCTGTAACCTCAGCCCATGTCACCTTACTGTGGCCAGAAAATGCAGAGAGTTTGTTCTCCATTCTTCTGTGTGTCATAACATTAAAGATATATTGTCTTACTTTGAAAGCATAGGATCCCTAAAAACTGAGCAAAAGTGAAGTCTTTTACARCAGGATATTTACCACCCACAACAAAATTTTTCTGCCTTCCAGTGGAAAGCTCTGGGGCAGAGATGTCCTTGCCAGGCAATACCAAAACAATTGCTTCAGAGACTAAATACTTWAATTAAAAAAATTTCTTGTCCTACAGCAATCCTGTTGCTCATAAATGCCATGTGCTGCCAACATAATTTGAGCTAGCATAAAAGCCACTTCTGTGTCTCAGGAGAGCCATTACGGACAAAGTGCTGGTTTTGGACAAAGTGCTGCACATGTCCTCTGCCCAGTTTGGTCAACTGAAGAATGGACAAGTCTCATGCCTTGAAAATCTCAATGCTGAAGAAGACTTTCTCTGGACAAACTGTGCTTTTTCTATTAGATTTTCACCACCCTGTCCTTCTACTGGCACAGCAGCTCCTAGGTCAGAGGCAGTAATGTCACCAGGAACAAGCTCTCCTGGATAACACCTGGAGAGATTTAGTTCCTTCCAACACTCTGCAGGGCTGTATCATATTATCTGCATCAGAAAACTAAGCTGTAAAAAACTGCACCAACTGCATACACAATGGCCTTCTTAAACTGCTTTATGTTTCTCCTGTAGGATTATTACTATACTGCTATACAAGGAAGTCTCTTCACTCTGCATCTCTTTGTCATTTTGCTATAAGTAGGAACACACTGATACCCCCACTTAAGACAACTTCCTCTAATCTTAATGGACAAAATAGCCCAGGTTGTGAGCACCAACATTCCTACTTCATTYATGCCCTCTTATCAGTTCATGTCATTGTGTTTTGCTTGGCACTTGAGAAACTCCATAGAGCAGATTCAGAGTCGACTCATTAATCTATYCTTGTACACCTTTTTCCTCTCTCTGAATGCCAAAATGGAGATCTGGAAAGTGGATTGTTATTTCTATGCATTTAAAAACAAAGCACACACGGGAAACAATTTCTGGGGAATTGRTAATAGGCAAAAAGTATCTGAAAGAATGCACTGGAGCCACTCCTGGTTTAAATTTTTCCAGATGCTCATCAGTGCATCATCCAGCCATACATCACTGACTGGAATAAAGCTCGATTCTGTGTATTCGATATCAAATCACATGCAGATATACTTTATTTCATGCAGTGCTTCAACATTCACCTGGACATTCCTCCCAGGAGTGCTGTTCACTTCAAGTCCAYACCAGGTTATCACCCTTTTGTCTTTTATCACTTGTAGAGGCCGAAAGCCGGCACTGYGGCCTTGCAGGTTCTCAATCTGAAATTCAACTGATAATAGTATACCCTGAGATCTGGAAAAACAAAAGGAAGTCTGAAAGTCTGGATGGAGGAGGACGAGACAGAGGAGGATGTTACCAAAGCAATGCGACTGAGCAGYCTTGACTCTCTGTGGGAAAAGGAAAGAGGAATGTTGAAGAAGAGGGAAGTTAGATAGGGCAGATGCCAAAGACAGAGCAAAATTGCGAGAATTAATGACACCACAGCTTTTGCAACACACCAATCATATGCTGATGAGTAGAGAAGGGGCTGCTAATTAGCCAATAGATAATTGCCATTTATGTGGAAGACTTAGTATACACCTGTTGCTAAATAGATAAAAGGGGCTCAGCCCCATAATAAAGTAGTATGTCTGTGTCTGTCTGACTGTGTCTGGGTCTTTTGCTCGTTATTTGTGTCGTTTTGTTTTCTTCAAGAAAACTTCATGAAAATTGTGAAGGATTTCCCAAATGCACCTTTTCATTTCTATCTCACCAGAAGTTATTCCTTTTGTCTTYAGAGAAGATTCACACTGGAAGAATGGGAGGAAAAAAATTCTGCCAACATCTTCAGAAGGGGGATTGGCCATTGGAAATGGCATGAGAATAAAGTAGAGCAGACCARTGCTTCCTTGCTCTTCTGCCTTTTRCCATCATTGTCAGCTCCTACACTGGGAGCACTGCAKCTCCAGGAAGAGAAATAGGGCATTTACAGGGTGTTTCAACAACTCAGAGTGGTCCTTTCTTCTAGAGTTTGTTTCCTTACTTGTTCCAATCTCTCCAATAGCAGAGGATTATAGGCCTCACACCAGCTTTACCAGAGTTCACGTATCATCAGCAGGTAACCATCTATCTTTGTCCCTTGCCTTGAATTTAGCCGCTTGCTGAAGCCACTGTTCCAGCTGGTTGASTCTGAGCATTGCTGAAACATCCTTAAATGTCTGTTTCATTTCGTATCTCTCACACATACAAAAACTGTTGCTTTGCTTATTTTATCTCCAGWTTTGAAACAACTGATGCACCATTTGCTGTTTAGTAACTTCTGCACATGTCCTAGAGCAGAATGCATGTAGATGAAACAAAATTTGAGGACAAAAAAGATCAAAAATCTTTCATGCAATCTTTCTGCAATTTCACCTTTTGCCAAAACTTGAGTGGCAAGATGTAAAAAGGAGCTTTTCTTCCTTAGAAGAGAGTACAGATTCAGACAGCCCGGAAAAGAACTGCCTTCAATGAATTCTGGTTAATTGAGGAAAAGTGGAACATAATTTCTGATGAACAGCTAAGGACAAAACCAGAGAAGAACTGATTTAGAGTGCATTTTTTCAATKACTTGATCATAAAGAAAAAATACCATGAAAATTTTGCAATTTGCTGCATTTTTCACTTATAGGCCACATACCTATATGAAATACATACATTTCTGGCTTGGCTGTCATTATGAGGAAGCTTCTCAGGCTCTTCAGGTGGGTTCTTTCACCTGTATAATTGTTTACAGGTCATTATAGGGTAAGGTGTGGGTGCTCTGTGACATGTTCTAAGAAATAAATGATAATTGCTTTGGCTTCATTTGCAAGACAAAAAAGGTGCAAAAATCTCTGCTGAAATTAAAATCCAGAAAGTTACCGATTTCTTCGTGCACAAAGAACCATTGTGCGCTTTTACTCCAAATGACTTATTTTAGATAAAAAGGAAGCATGTAAGGAAGAACAAACATCAGAGACCCCAAGAGGGAATTCACTTCACACATTCATTTTGAAAGAGGCTGTCTCAGCTCTTTTCGCAGCACACTAAACAAGCAGACTCCATATTTCATTAAAAGACTCAGTGTAGACAAAGCAAAAGATGAGCAATGATGAACAAAGCCCACTGTGCAAGGTATATCTTACATTCTGAAGGACATGAGACATTGACCCAGCGAGGTCACAGCCACAAAAGATGTATAGCTACAGAAGAAGTCTCCCTGCAACATAAGGCCTCAGATGTTTCCCCCAAAAAACAAGCATTTTTTTTTCTCAAAAAATATCCTGTCCACCCAGATGAGGTGTTAAAAAAAAAAAAAAAGGCATGTAATCCAGTTCTTGAGGAAGAAAATTCTGTATGATGTTCATCAGGCAAAAAAAAAAATTCCATTACAGCAGAGTTCTGGTATCTGTACAYCATCTCTGGCATGTCATCCTCCTCGTTCTTTATGTTGATTCTACAGTAATGCCCTTATTCTGTCATTTTGTGAGATATGTTATTCTTTTTACAGTTTTGAAAAATATGTTTTCACATAAAATGTTCTTATGGCTGTACTTAATAGTCCATGAAATATCTAAGTATTCTGTTTTCACACCAAGCGTTTGCATACTTGATGTACCATGCATGATAGATAGATAGATAGATAGATAGATAGATAGATAGATAGATAGATAGATAGATAGATAGATAGAT
>NW_026623314.1:1862082-1875049 GCF_030028575.1 Malurus melanocephalus | reverse complement strand
AAAAGCAATGTAAAACATTAACCTCAAAGTGAAGAGATGAAAAGCTAAGGCTTGGAGAGCAACATTATTTAATCTGTGTTTTTCATTGTAATATTTTTCTTTTATGCTCTGGGACTGTCGGGACTTATTTCAAGGGACTCCTCACAACAGAAGCAGTAATTCAAAATGACACCATATAAGAGAATGCTACAAAAGTCACAGACATTTTATTCTCTGGATTAGAATTCAAAGGAAATAACCAATATCTGTCGATTGCAGAGGCATTGGCYAAGGCTTAAGCTGTCTCAGATAAAACAGCTTGCTTAAAAAAAAAGTATTTAGCATGAATTTAGGCTTTATAAAAATAACCATCCAGTATTTAATGCAAGAATTCCACATGAATTCACCTTCAGATAATGGAAAATTTTCTAAAAWCTCCAAGGTATGTGAAAATTAGAAATATGTACAACATGGCCTCAGCAGCTCCAAAATGGCCTATACTTCCATMGGGTTTTACACCCTGTAAGAGTCCAAAATAATTTTAGAAATAATGAATTCTTGACTCTGTGTCCTGAGGACCACTCTGCCAATATTATTGAGCATTTAATTTAGCCTCTCTAAGAGAACCCCAGGTGAAGCCTGCCCGTTTGTGTGGTGACACACATAGGAAAACTTGTCAAGATAACACAAAAGTGTTTCATCTAATTGAATAACTAGRAAGAATACAGTACTCAGAATATAATAGCCCATATGGAAATTAGGGTATCACAACAGACAAACTAATGCTGCAATGAAATTTTTCTTTAAATTCARTTAAATGAAATTGACTTGATTTGATACTGCTGAGGTGGCTTTTAAGTCCCTCTCCAACATTTCAAAGCCTTGGTAGAGTAGTTTATTCAAGTCACCTAAAAAACACCCAAAGAAGCTGTCAATCAGTACAAATACTTCAAGCTATSGTACAGCCAGCTGAAAATGCTGGGTGCAGTGATTCTGTATGGAACCATTAACTAAGAAGTTTATAGTATTTTCATTAAGGTATTAAAAAATTACTTTGATTTTCTGAAAATGTTTCTTGGAGAAGTTGTTTTGAGTAAAGTTTTGAGATAACCAGACCATGGGAAATACATTGAATGACAGCAGTACTACATCCAGCAGTATCATCACGAAAACGCAGCCAACAATTGCATTCATCATGAGACAGTTCACTCTGTAAATCAACCAAAGGAAAATCTGAACCTGATTAAATTTTAAAATGTAGACCATTAATTTGAAATTTTGCACAAYAGCAGATGTGTTCACCCTTAGACAGCTTTTGATAGCAGAACCTGATGGAAAGCCTGTTCTCCTGTGCTCTCAAACAGGAATACTTGAAAAAAAAAAATTAAAAAGTCAAAACATGTTCTCAGTTTGGGGTTTGGTTTTCCAATTTAAGAATTTTCGGGAGTAGTATTCCTAAGGCTAGCGCCAGCTATTCTGAATCACAGCCTCAAGCCTAGGCTGTGTTAGCCTCCAGCTACAAAATGTCTTGGAAACTGCTTGTCTTTAACATCGAGTACACACAGTGCCATGAAAGCCTGACCTCCTTTCCCCTCACAACTCCCTTTTCTGTCTCTTTCTGATTATATCCATTAGAGAATTTATGCATTTAACCATCTGATGAATCATAGTTTTTATCCCACAATGAGATTCAGAGGTTATTGGGATCCTGCCTACAATTAATGACTAAAAAGGTATTTTCTAAGAGGGCCTCATGTGRCACACAGTCTGGAGAGCTGGCAGGTACTGAAGCACAAGGGCTACCTTTCGCTCTATAAAAGTTTCTGGCTCGTGCATATGCACACCGGTACCATATGTATTACTTGGTTGCTTTCCCTTTTTTTGGGAAACTCCTTTCACATATTCACAGCCATGCAAGCTGCAACAAAATCCTGCTCACATAATAATCCAGCTACATCCCACTATGACAGTAATCCAAAAACCTAAGACCTCAAAACTTCAAGAGCCCTTGCCAGATTTTCCCTCGCCCTTCCTGGGTTAGCACTGCAGCCAGTTAAAACCACACTGAAATTACCTTTTAAACATGCCCTTAGGCAAAGAGCTAAAGCAAAGGTTTGGCAAAGCTCATCCTGTTCCTAATGCTCTAATGTCGTATTATTACTACTCACTGAAAAGCTTAATGCATTTAAAATCAGCCCTCATGCCAAAATACACTGACGCTATTTAAGAGTTTGCCATATAATTTGAACTGATTGCATATTTATTGTTGCAGCAGTCTCAGACCGTAAAGCCTCCTGGTTTCTTTAGAAGCACTTATCCCTCTCGCCCTTTGGTAGTCTCATCCTACACAGTTGTTACTCACAGCAGACTTCAGGGAATTCTTCAGTTAACAGAAAATATTATATTTCTTTTGCCTTCCATCACTAAATTTTATATCTGGATTTCAGAGATTTTCTGCTAAAAAAAAGCAACAATACACTGCAGCAAAAGATCTCAGATTCTCCTGTGTCAACACACTTCACCCCGGTATGTCCTGAGGAGCAAAAATGCCTGTACAACTGCATTTTGGATGTGTCTCTACAAGCACTGTGAAATGATTACTTCTCCTTTCCTTGTGGAAACTGTTAAAACCAGTGTGAGTTGCAAGACATACATTCTAGGGACACTTCTTTAGTTCCTGATGCCATTTCCAATTTGAAAGATTGGAACTCAGAAACTGGGTAATTGTCAATAGCCAGCCATTCTTAAAAGAAGAAATCCACAACCCAGACATCTGAGGTACAAAGGTGCATACTCAAGAACACACAACAGAAGTCTTGCTATCTGTGTGAATATATATTTTTTTTTTTTTTTTACTGTATCACCTAAACCCCTCTTTGTACTCCTTTGGATAAACACTTTTTACTTTTCAGGCAAATTCACAGTTGGTAGCAGGGTGCATTCACAGAAAGATACACCTTTTGCAGCACTTATAATACATTAAATGCTGAGAAATACCAGCTATATCCTCCAATTACACTTGGGTAGTGTCCAATGACAATTCATCCCACCAAACTGTTCAGTAGCCTCTTCCCAGTTCACCCAGCCTCTCACAAAAGTGCTCCTCTCTTCTCCCTTTGTTTTCCCTTTTACTTTCTCATATCCCTGCATATATTCCACAATGTCCAAGAATTGCTAACTGCAGAAAGTCTTTTCCCCATCAACTTTCAGGAAATGCTTTCTTTCACTAATCACTCTACGAGCTCATCTACTTGAAATACCCCAAAGTAAACTGACTTGAAATAACATAGAGGCACACTAGTGCCTTGTATCATGGACATGAAAATAACTCTATTATGGCACAGAGAGACTTGTTCAATACTAGGTCTTCTCTGCCTGCTCAGAAAAGCCCCCTTTGGCCATGTGTTGAGGGAGAGAGATCCAGGCTGCAGTCAGTGAGAGCAGAGCAGATCTCAAGTGTCCCCGGCCAGTTCCTGCAGAGGTAACTGGCAGCATGGACAAGTGTGCTTTGTTACACCACAGCTCTCCAACTGGCCTCCGTGCAAAAGAAGCATCTGACCCTCTGTGTATTTAACAGGATCTGTGCCATGAAAAAAGGGCCCACACACCATCCTCAAATTTATCAAGTAAGTATCTTTCAAGAAGGTAGAAACAGTGAGTCTTTCTTAGGCAACAATTTGGCTATCATCTCTTCCACAACTAAAGATGGTAGAGAAGTTGCATTTCTTTTTATTCTTTTTTCAGGCTGCACCCAGTTGACAAGCAGCTGCAAAGTCACCAAATCAGGCTTTGCTAACTGAGATTATTTTTCTATAATATCTGTATCTATAATACCTATTTCTATATCTATAATATCTACAATATCTATTTTCTCTAACATCCATCAAAGAGCCCATGATGTGCAAAAGTGAGATTATGAAAGAGTTAAACACAGAGGCCTTTAATTTTTCTGGATATCCCACTGATGGCAAAGTAAAACACATCTGCAGGCTAAATGGGAGGTACTTTTATATTTGAAGAAGATAGTGCTACTGAGGATATGGGAAGCTCAAAAAGAGACAAGACAGAAACCAAAACATATGGAATCATGCTGGGCAATTAAAGAGTACAGCATTGTCACCCAAATGGAGGGCAACAGGAATCCATGAAACTCTCAGCCTTCACCACATCCAAACAGGCATATTTCACAATGAAGACTTCTGTAGGGATCTGCAGTTAATCTGAAGCCACCCACATATCAAGTATTTTGTTTGTTTTAAACTGACACACTCTTTTCCTGGACTGATAAATGAACAGGAGATGGAAGTGAGAGGAAATAAATAAATCTTACATGTAGAAATAAATACATTTTTCGTCTTCATAACATCAGGAAAAGAATCCTTGCCAAACTTTGAAAAGTAGGATGGCAACTGTATGTCATTTTATCATCTGAAACTCATGGAGATGACTTTCATTGGAAAAATAAATCAACTTTGTCACAAAGTCTCTTTCAGCTTGATTTCTTGGCACTATACTAGCCAATACAAATTCACTTATGGTATCAGTGCTTGAAAGKCAGAGGCCAAGAGCTAGAAAAACAGCCAAGAGATAGTATTTCCTTAACATCTGGAAGTAAGGAACTACACATTTTCTTAAATGGCTTTTATCAAACAGAACTRTGAAGAGGGACTTGTGTCCCTCTTTCCACCCAGACAGCCCACTCTGCTGAATGCCACTAGTACTGTAAGCTTTGTAATCTGCTTCTTCCCATCCATGAATGACTCGCATCTTCCCACTCCCAACAAGGGCAAGAGGCAGCTATCTCCCTTTTAAAAGTGCTAGAGACCAGGCATGGCTAAAGCCAAACATTGGTGGGCAGTTCATGAGTAAAAACACAGGAAATGTAGCTGGGAATCTTAGCATCTCCGCTGGGRACAGATTTTTACTTACTCCTCAGTAAGGCACCTTTGAGCTAATGGAAAGGTGTCATCCAAAAAACAACAGCACTCTGTAGATGAATCCTTACACATGGGAAAAGAACCCATATCCCCGGATCTTAGAGCAGAAACTGCTGCTGCCTCACCTGGCTAACTCAGCCTGGGTAAATGTTTTGCTGTGAGCTCAGTATTTTCCTTAAAAGAGAGAAAATATTACTTCAAAAAAGTATGTTAATACACTTGATTTTAAATGGTTCATGTAGGCAAGKTCTGAAAAAAAGACTGTGGGATTGTTCTATTTTCATCTTGTTGTGATGATGACCTTATCATCACACGGTTTACTAGTCCGTTTTCTTCACTCAATATGAGTAATAAATTCCTCCCTTAGTGATTACCAATTCAGGTCTATTTTTTAAGTTTCTTTTTCTTTTGACAGATTTTTCATGAAAAGCAAGTCATACCAACCTTTCCCTGAGGAGATTTTCATTCCTATTTCTTTACCTCCAGACCACTCCACACAGTGTTTTGAGTTTCAGTGAATCATAAGAAAAGGAAGGATGGGATCTGCCATCTGGAAATGATTATGAAAACCTATTGTGCTGCATAAATATGCTTCTTTTTTTCCCAGCTAATTCTAACACAAAGAAGTGATTTTGAAACAGATGCCAGACTAAACAGTGGAGAAAACAATGCAAACATGAACTTTGCCACGACCAACTTAAGTATTCAGCTTGGTTATAAAGGAAAGCACAAGTTGGAGTGCATGAATATTCTGAATTGGGTGAAATGGTCTGATAGGAAAAGTAAAGAGAAGCTTAGGTAGGGCTTCTTGGGTTTTTTTTGTTAACATCAGCAAAATTTGATATCATTGAGAGCTAGCTGGACTTAAGCTGCTGAAGTGTGAAATCACAGCAGAAAGGTTTAGTTTCTCAAAAAGCTCTAGGAAAACATGTATCTCCAACACAGAGGAAGTCAGAAGGAAATCAGACACAAAGAATGTCTGCTCTATTTCCTCTGGGACAAAGGTATTTCTATCTCCAGAAACAATTGCAGCTTGCCTTGGGCCCCAGCTCCCTCAGCCAGCTCCTTTTTGTAATATATTTGTTGTTGTTGTTGGGATTTCAGTGATCTGGCACTACTATCCATCTGCTTGTAAAAGGATCTATTTTTGGTTTTGAAAAATCACTAATTCTACATTTAGCTGGGAATATGGCATTGGATTGCTTGACCTTATTGAAATTTTTTTTTGCGTCCTGCAAATTCAAGTAGCATTTTGCATGTATTTATCTGTCTCAATTATTATTGATTCAATCAAAACCAAGTTACCAAAACAACCAACAGCCTTCTAATGCTGATGACACAGCAGCCTGAAGCTGACTGGGGTCACAGTGTTCTGTATAAACAGGTGCCCACCTTGAAGACTTTCTAGTCATTGCATGCAAGTGGGAGTGCACAGAGAGGGAGAAGAGACAAAAGCCAAAGCTCTGCTCTGGGTACAATCAGTTCACCAGCTAGGCATTTAAAAGCACAAGGCTTTTAAACACTCCTTCCATTTGACATCCATTTTTTTTGTTCACCTGAAGTAAACCTTCACCTTGCTGTTCCTCTTACAGAGGTACAGAGGTGATCTTAGAGGCACAGAGATGTAGGCACAGCTGTCAGGCAGAAGACTGGATCTGCACTTCTGATTTTCCCTTCAGCCTCTTTCTTCTCAGCTTCCTTCACCTTCTCCAGACTCCTGCCACTGCCTTYACCCTCCTCAGCTCTGTAACCCTATGGGACTTGATGCTGCCCTAAAAGTGTGGTAAACTTACTAACATAAGTTTACCATTATTTATTAACTGGCATTAATATATGGAATGCTGGCATACTTCCACCACAACACCTTTGTGTCCTTAGTAACAAAGCAGGGMAGAAAAGAGGAAGACCAAGAAAAAGGCAACTGTCCTGTTCCATATCCAATCCCCAGCATCGGGATACAATCACTGTGTAAGCAGCAAACATAAGACCCTCTCCTACCCATCTCTCCGTGGCTGCTACAAGGTAGCTCTTCTGCCTGTGCCCCACAAAAGAGCCCACACACACAATATACTCAGACTATGTCCATGCTTTTCACATTGTCAGAAGCTGAACTTGCAATTCTGTTCATTATATTTTATGGAGMGAATGAAAATATATTAATGAGTGGTAGGTGTAGAATACTATCAGCTGACATAAAAGCCATCTACAGATTGTGTATTAGGGTATAGGCTATCTGGATATTCAAAGTATTGATGTTAGTCACATGCACATTACAAATATCAGGTGGCTGCTGACCTTAAAAAAAMCAAAAATTATACCTCTGCTACATATCACCCGAAATCCCTAGGATGGTATGTTATTCAATTTGATCTTCTATSTTTCACTGAAATGCCAGAATGAGAAAATTCTCTGAAATGGTAGAAAAAGTATTAGTTATAAAAGCATAAGAAAGCTATAAAAATATAACTTTTCCCTCTCACTCCACTGCATTTTTTCGGTGCAGAAGGGAGAATCTAAACTTTGGAAATTCTTATGGAAAGAGAAAACTCTGGTAAGTAGACAAAAAGAGAGATCAGGAAATTGGTTAGCTGGGAGTGGCCACACACTGAAGTTGCACAAGCTACATCCCAGAGTGTCTTTGTTAGCCATGGCCAAATGTGGCCTCAAGTCACCGGCCCAAACTGTCTGGAGGTCTGAGTGCTTGGCAGGGCACGGTTCAGGGTCAGGCTTGTCCCCATGTGGGGCTTGATTTTTCCTGCCTGAGAAAACACAGTTGATTTGCCTGTGGCCAAGCCGAAACATGAGCCAATAACAGGAAGTGAGGATGGTGGGAGAGCCTGGACTCAAGCCATGAACCAACRTGTAATTAGGCACAAATAATATCCTGTCAGAAAGCGCTGCTGACACCAACAAGTCAGCTCTGGCTGGAATCATCAGCCAGTTAGGTGTTATCAGGCAGTTATCTAGGCAGGTATTTAACTGGAATCACATTATCATCTCATTTCTGTGCTGCAGAAGGGAGGGGGTTGATTGCTCTTCTTTTACAAATCTTCAGATAGGACTGAATAAGACCAGAAATAAGCAGATTCTCAGATGTTTCACCCCTAACATAAGAACTCAAACCAGCAGGAAAGCTTGGAGAAAAATCACTCAATCTAGTCAGTCAAATATCCCCRAGTGCTGCTTTCATTGACCTGATCCCAGACAAGAGTTCAGGTGGGAATTTTCAACAGCAGAGTGTTCAAAAAATATGCTTTGAAATTTCTACTTGGCCTCTTTAGATTTTCAGCAAAGTCCTGCCATAAGTCAACTGCCCAAACTTTTGCATACATGATTGTCTGTTCCTGATGGCTTGTGAATATCAATTCTGCTTTGTCATTTAGGTGTCTGAATGGTCCACTGTATGGTTAATGTCTTGGAGTTAGGGAATAGCTGGAGCTTCTGTCTCAAAGGAATGAGCAAACTTTAAAACAAGAGCAAGAATAAGAAGGATGAATAGGTTTGGACAGACATCTCAGGCTCAGCCAAGTAACTGCCACAGCCGAATGGGAAACACGTTGGTGAGGAGAAAAAAATCATACAGTGAACAATGTATGAAACAAGAGGAACACATATGGGTGAGTAAAGAGGGCAAAAAGTAGAAAGCACAACRTACAGAAGGAAATCAAATCAGGACAAGAGGTGGCCAATATGTTCCCAGAACACCACTGGCAAGACAAAACCCAACGCAGAAAGGACAGGGCAAATCTGTAGGAAAAGGTTGTGCAGCAGGAGTGGGGTAAAACAAGCAAATTACCACTTCAAAGCTTATACAGAAAATTGTGGTCTTGTACCCCTATGAACTGTAAGACAAACCTTGTACCTGAATGCTGCTGGCACTGGAACACCATCCCACAAAAACCAGTTAGAGCAGCTCCCCTAGATTAGACAGCAATGAAGATCTCCTCCTGACTCCAGAAGTCAGTTTGCTGGTTTAGTCCTAAAAAGCCCTTGCTGAGCATATCAAACATCTGCATTGAGCTATTTCAGGCACTGAGGCATAGTCCAAAGTCTGTGGTCCCTCAGGAACAATTCTTTGTCTGCAAGCCTCTCCATCAGACACCTGCAGGGCTCTCTGACGTAGTAGTCCAAGCCTGGGCAGGAAGCATTTATCCTACATATTGGCTTTTAAACATGCAAGATTTATAATTCAAGGCCAAAAAACTACTACCAGCCTAGTCATAGTCAATGCTACTGCAAAATGCAGCATCTGGTAAACAAATTCCAGCTTCTTAATTGCATTTGATAACACTACTGTCACCACACATTCCTCTTTGTATACTCACTGCTTAGCAGAGTAATTTCAAAAGCATGTTGATAAATTAGAGAGGCTGCAAATGTGATTTGAGTTCTGGACAAAGCACAATACAAGTGAGAGTTGGCAAGTTTAAGCTATGCATATTATCAAAAAAATGAAAGATGAGCTGATTGTCTCAAAAACTTTTAGAAAAAAAGACAAAAACAGGGATTTAAGAGCTCTTCACTGCAAAGGACAGAATGATTGAGACCTGTGTGTAGCCACAGGAGCCAGACAAAAAAATCAAATTATATTGCAAGAGCACATTTTAATTGTGACAATGATAAACTACTGTGGCAAAACATCAAAGGACGTGGTGAGTTCCCCACCTCTTGCTATTTGTCATATCAAGGGTAGATGCTTTTCTGGGGAAGATCTCAGTGCAAATCTGAGCCCAATTCTTTTGCAGCCTGTGCTATGCAAAAAAATGAGGCAAGATTATCTAATAGTCCCTTTTGGCCTCAAAAATCCGTCTGCAGGTCTGTGAGGACGCACGGCACCGGGCCCGGCTGCCCAGCTCATCTCCAGTACCTGTGAGCCGCTTAACCCTCGCCCTCGAGGGGGTTCATTGGGTGAAATACGCGGCAAATAAACACCTCCAAACTGACCTCGACTACACGGCCCCGGGTGGCAGGGTGCGAGGCGCGGGTCGGAGGCGGTGAGCCCCGGTTCCTGCCCGCTAAAGGGCGGCTTTACCCCGGCGCTCCCTCAGCCCGCGGCGGGCGCAGGGCGGAGCGGGGCCGCACGGCCGCCAGGGGGCAGCACCGCGCCGGGCCCGCGCTCCCTCAGCGCCCGGAGCGCCGAAAGCCGCGGCTTTTCACCCAAAACCACAGCGGCGCGGGGCACCGGGGCGGCTGAACGGGGCCAGGTGGCACCGGGGCGGCTGAACGGGGCCGGGTGGCTCCGGTCACTCCCCAGCCGTGGCGTTGGGAAGGGATGCCATGAAGCTGATGGAGCTTTTGCCGCTGCGCCGTCTTTGCGCGCGGAGGCGAGCGGAGTCTCCCGCGAGGGGAGCAGCTGTGACGCACGGCCGGATTTCTGTACGCGGGGAATATCCGTGGGGAAACAGAAGTTGTAAATGTGTAATTCTTCGGCTTAGTGACTGGTATGTTTTAGGAATTTACTATCCTTGTAAACTTGGAGGATTTGGAGCTTTCGTAAAACAACTGTGCGGTGAGCCAGACCTGCTGTCTGTGTCAYGCCGAATTTATGTGCTAAAGTGTCATTTCTGATCCCATAAATGCCAGCTCCCAAGTGCTCGCAGAGCTTGCAACACGACAGCGGTTTCGTTCCGCTCAGTCTGAACCCAGAAAATGTGCTATTTTACTCTAATGTGAAATTTGGCCTTTATGTTTAGCTCACGCTGATAATTATGGCAGAAATACTGTGGCAATGGAAGTTTGCAGCAGATGTATCCATCATCTTCCACAGCACTCAGCTGATTTCCAGAATTTGTTCTTGATATATGGCAATACATTTAAGACACAGTGGTATGACACAGTAGGGGTAGAAACATCCTAGCTGCTCAGAAGATGAAGTTTGGCCTGACTTTCTCTTCTCACATGCTGTGACTTTTGTATTTATTAAGAACAAAATACCAGGCAATTAATTTTAAATTCAAAATTACTCTGCACTCAATGCTTGTTATAGCAAAGCCCAATCATAAGGACTTCTCACTGTTCCCAATTAGCCAAACTGACCTCTCTTTGCCATTGCCACTTTTCCCAAGCAGTCATATCCTTCTTCYCTAAATCTTGACTGGCTCTTTTTCCTTCATTGATAAAAAGCAGCAGGAGAATTGACTCAATTCTTTTATCTTAGGGTCCCTTCTTTTCTTCAAATACATCTCTTTTTTTTTCACCAAATTTGGACCCAGATCTTGAAGGGGTAAGGATCAAGAACAGGTTTTCCTTAATTTTCTTGTATTATAGCACTGAAGTTTAGTATCTTTTCTTGCAAGTTTATAATCACTAAAATACTTCCTTTTAATGAATGGTTTCTGATAGATGGCAAGTTAGGTTCCTTGTGCTTGAAAGGGAAATGGCAACAAATAGTTGCCATCTTCTACTTTTAGAAGATAATTCAACAGGAAAGAGCTATACTTCAACATCATGTGTAATATGCTTTTTACATTTGTTGGTTATTATTTCCTGTGACAACAGTTTATCTGGAATGAAGGGCTACCTTCAATCTTTTCTAAATTAGAATTTTAATTCGTTTTTCTGGTATTGCTTGTAGATCTAACRTCACAAATCAAATCAGAAAATGCACTCATTGCAAACCATCTGAAGGGCCCTTCAGAGTCCATGTACTGCTGCTACCTACTCACTGCCCCTTTGATACTGAAACAGTTAAAAATGTCTTCAATTACATGACTGGGCCAAATTGCTCCCTGGTGCAATTCCATAGAGAACATCAGGAATGAATTTAGCACCATTTCATCAGCATTATAAAAGCTGTATTCAGTCATTGGCCAGCTGATAAATTATTCAGGAGATTTTCTTCCATCTGGCTCGTTAGGGATAAAGAAAATCCTTTTTCCATCAGTCATTGTCTCATCTTTATTTTTGGTACTAGTTTAAGAAAACGCACCCTATTAGCAAGTGATTTATGACATAGGCAGGTAGTGGCCAATGGACCATCACTGCTCTGTGCTCAGGAGTAAGTGCAGCTGGAGCCTGTCCAACATCCCACCCTGGACACAGGCAGTTTGGGGTTAGCAGTAACAGTCTGGTGTGTGCTTCTGCTCCCGSAAAAGTTTCACCCCACGTCAGCCATGGGATAGCCCCACGGTGCCCAGTTGCAAGTGCCTCTGGCTGCTCGCTCCACAGCGGTGTCCTCTGCAGAGCTGCCAAAGTGCTGATTAATGCTCCTCCTGCTGGGGAATTCTGGTGAACATACAGGTCTGCAGCAGCAAATCCACACATGCCAAAAGAGATAACTTTCTGTAACTACTCACAGAGGCCAAGGCTGAAGCTGTGCAATGAAAGCAAAAATGAGGTAGTTTTTTTCTGTTACAGAGTTTGGGAAGTGATTGGGCRGTGGACACTGAGCACAACACACATGGTTTTGTTAATGGTGAAGGGTGTGTGGGTCATTGCTACAGACATGCAGCTTTTTGTTCAAGTGCCAAAGCCCCACAGTTTTGATTCTTCTGCTTTCCGAATCCTACAAATACCCATATTGTCTCAACTTCAGCTTCTGGCTGCAGTGTCCAACACAAGCACACAACACCTGAGCCCACAGCTCGATGAAACATCCAAATGCTTTGCAGCTTTCACAGCTGGAAAATTATGCCGATTTCTTTGCTATGTGTGTTTTAATAYAGAGAGTGAACACAGAGAGAAAAGTAGAGATTGTTTTCTSCATTCCTCCCTCTTCAACCATCAGYTCTTGAATGACTGCAACAACCTAAATAGTGGGAAATCTCAGCTAAAATCTCTCTCCCACCAGCTCTTTAGGAGCAGGACATCACATTTCAATTTTGCCTCCCCTTCTTGACATCAAGTCTGTGGTGTTAGACTGAGGTCTCCCAGCTGACTGTCCTGGATGTGGGGCTATGGGCTTGTTGCCCTTCSATATAAATAGTTAATTGTACTGAGGATCTACCATTAGATACTACTGTGATCATCTGAGATAGGTAAGCACCCAAGAGGGACTCAATTTTTCATCATAGTCCCAGAACAATGGCATTAAGGTTATTAAAGGTATTTTT
>NW_026623314.1:1799385-1862029 GCF_030028575.1 Malurus melanocephalus | reverse complement strand
AAAAAAAAAAAAAAAACCAAGCAAACAGTACTACAATTATATGTAGTCACAGAGTTTTATTTGGATCATTTAAAAGCAGGTCCAGCAGAATTAATGCTGAATTGGTAAAATAGAATAATACAATTTATCTTTTCTTTAGTTCTATTGCTTCATGGTGTCTAAAAAGGAATGGGAAGTTTTCCATCTGCCTAGCAGGAATGTCGAGAAACTGATCCACAGAAAATGGAAAAAAAATTAAAACGATTTCTGAGTTCAGAAGTGCAGCAGCTTGTAGGTGAAACGTTCACATCCACCTGATATTTCAGGAGAACTCTTATAAAATGTGGGGAGGAATTACAGAAATTTCTAGCAGACACAGAGGGAAGTATGATCTGTATTAAAATTATCTCCATAAATTGTCACAGCTTTATCCCTACTTGAATTGTGTAATTCTTTTTATATAGTTGCACCATAACGTAAATGACGGGGCCATTCTCTTTTATAGGGAAAGAACAAGCAAACCCACCAGTCAGGATATGTCTGTCATWCAGTTTGGGCTCATTGCACTGTGTTCCAAAAGATAATGCCCAGTGCTGCAGCACAATACTCACTGCTCTGTCATGAGGGTGAAATTAATTCACATTAGGAGATTGAGTTGCACACTCTTAAAGCCAATAACCATGCCAAAGCTTTGATGCATTATATAAAAACTCAGTATCAGTTTTCACTCCGCTTCACTTCTGCCTCACTTAAAAAATTCCCCACTCAGATCTGTTATTTCCAATCYAATCCAACACAAATTCTTTGCAGTATAAGCAGAGAGCTCAGTCCTCTCAAAAACAAGATTATATTTAAATAAGCTTCATCTATTTGCTTACTTAAAGCAGCATGACAGCAGGGATAGCTGAGCTCCACCTTGATGGTATAATAAACTTGAACTCAGTGTTATGTGCAGGGTATTGATTTATGCTGTTGACAGATTCTAGGCTTCAACAATGAATGTGTTAGAGGGGATGTAAATGCAAATGGCCACATGGTTTCCTGAAGACATGAGWGCTCCTCGTGGTCTTATACTAATCACTTCCACATTTAGCTCTTATTTTTTCTCCCTATAAACTCCCTGTTTTTCCCAGGAAGGTCAAGACCGTCCACACTGAATGCATTTATTCACCAAATCAAAGGTTTTRGAATAATAAGCATTGATTCTAAAAAAAATCAAACACACAAACCAAAAACCCTAAAAAAAACAGAACCAAGAATTTTGCTTTCAGGAGTATCCCTTGAAGGTGTGTTAGACCACAACCCTGAGTAAATGAAAACTGACATAGGGTAAAAATCAGTATAAGAAATGTCAAYCTGCATTTCCTATGTTGATATAGATAAATTTATGCTTTTTTCACCATCTCCAAAAAACCTCAATCAGAAACACACATCTGTGATGACAACCTCAATTTTTGCCAAAAGGTAGTGTTGGCTTTCCCCAGTTTTAGCAGCCTTTGTGTRGCTCCCATTATTGAGAACAGCAGAGCAGCCTTTAGTGCCTGCTCTCAGACTGACTTTCAGGGTTGTGGGTGTTTTGCTGGTGGCTTGAAATAAGACAGAAAGTCCCCAGGATGTTGTTACCTTTCCCCAGAATTTTAGCCTTGCTCAAATCAAAACATAAATTTTGAGCTGTAGAAAACCTGCTAAAAGAAGTAGGGAAAGGAAAAATCCTGACATCTTAGCAATGTAACTGCCCACTGAAGAATGACTCAATTCTTATCAAGATAATGCAGCTATGGCCATGCTGCCTGTGTGGTACAAAACACTCTGCACCTCAAGATTCTGAGCAGAGCCCAACACAGGTCTGTGTCAGCACCCAGCTGCTGCCCACCACAACACCCAGCTCCTTCCCAAAACTCATTTGCTGCATGCAGGCATTGGTCTGCTTGGCCTTTTGAGGAAGGAAATGACCTTGCCTCGGACAGGGCATGGTTGCAGCCAAAACCGCAGCTTTGCAGAACTACTGAGACCTCAGCTGATGGTATCTTTTCTCTTCCTGATTCTTGTGCTAAAGGAAACAGAAACCACACAAATTTAAAGGAATATCTTGATCAGCAATGAAGTAATTGTTTGAGTTCAAGCCTCTGACACAGCTCTCAATGACCTAAATAAATTATAAGCACAAAGGGCTTGACCTTGTATGAAACCAGTATATTGGTTTTTGAGGGAAAAGAAGTAATGGAAGGACAGACAGAGCTKTCCATCCAACTCCAGCCTGGCAGTCAACAAATACACACAGCTGATTCCAGCCAGCAAGAGGTGCCCACAGTTTCCAGCATAAAACTTATTTCCTTGGCTGTTTGCATACTACTAATAGTTCAACCCATCTTTTTCCCTTATACTCTAAAGGAAGCAAATGCAAATGAAAGAACTCTCCCGGTTTCTCTGTAGAGTTCATAGTCAAACCAGTATAACAAACTTGTGSTTAGTCCAGGCTCTCCTCAGTAAAATTTTGTCAAAATATAAACATCCTGGGCTCTGTTTGCCCTTGATCGTGAAACTATTGGTCTCATTTTCAGCTTTAAAGATATTTACAGCCAGAATTTCAGAAAATGGAGCCTTAAGCTAAAACAAAAAAGGTCACAATGTTCACAATACCCTTGATAACACTGAGGGTGCTGCGTATCTTGCAGTAGCCATGCAGTAGCCTTGCAGTCTCTGSTGAGGTATAGTGTAAAGACTCACAGAAGAAAAAATTTGGTTTAGCAACACCCARATTACAAAAAGCCAGCCTTTCAAAGCAAAACAGGAAGCCAGATCTCTGTGCCAGCTACCTGACTCATGGCAATGGAACCATTGGTACAGTGCTGTTCAACACCCAGTCGGTGAATTCCTTCTCACAAAAAAAAAAAAAAAAATCAACCAACCAATGACCCAACAGGTCACTACTACTTTATRAATTCTTTCTGCATTATGTCTTGTTTTAATTATTTGGTACAGATTTACTTTCAAAAACCTTTTATGGACTGTGGGGAAATCTATTAAATCATTATACTACACTTCCTTATGTGTTCTTCTGTACAACCTTTTATAAAACTGAAACCTCATGGTTTTCTCAAAGCAGGTTTTATCTCTCTGTTTTAAAGAAAGGGGGAGAAATCAGGTCACAACAGTCAAGGCCAGGAGTTGATGTCTGAGTCATTATTAGGACCTGGACATCAGCCTGTTRTTCAGCCCTAGTCAGGGATGGTCTGTGGTGAACAGGGTAACATTTTGAGCTTCAGCCTGAGGCAGCTGGGAAGGTGTAGTTCTCTACACAATTTGCAGAAGGATTTTAGAAAAACAACAGTTAAAGTAAAATCAAAGTTATAGTCAAAACCGAGAGAAAAATTGCAATTTTGTTATTCTCAGCTTTCCCAAAAAACAACATCAGCCTGGTGCTGGTGTATAACACAGATTTAATCACCTTAATAATGAACAAAGAATTCATAGTTTGGCCAGCTTTAGAATTTAAGGGACTGTTGTTTGTGCAGAAATGTTTTGCTGTCAAAAGTTAGAAAACATCCTACAGGCCAAAACCTCAGACACGGTGTTCTTTTGCCCATCTCTTTATGTGACCCATCTTTTTGAAGCACTGTATGCATGGCTATTCTTTATGTGACCCATCTTTTTGAAGCACTGTATGCATCATTCTGCCTGGAAAGCAAAGCAGATTCACAGAGGGCTCAGAGCTGGATGGTATCAGAATGGCAAGAAGTCAGTATATGAAGGACTGAATCACATTGACTGTACTGGGGTAATGAGGTCTAAATAGCCAGTGGTGCTGCTGTCCTACCAGGAGTTCTTCATAACAGACAAGAGAGAWTAATAAAATACTTTGCTTTATATTTCTTTTAGCTCTAGCATTGCCTATTTTGACTACAACACCTGATAAACTCTCAAAACTGTATCTTCAGCTATTGTCACTACYGCAAAGTATCTCAAAGTAGTGAATGCTTTGTACTGAGATGTTTTGCATAGACTAATAACCTTTTGGCTAGAAAGAAAACCACCTTCATTTCTAGCATACTGCATTCAGCTTAAATCACATTCCTCTGAACTCTCTTTCTCTGCATTGTAGCATAATGGTGGAAAAGACTGTAAAATGTCTTGCTATTTCAACCTCTCACCCTCCTTGCTGTAAGTTTCCATGCAGACAGCCTGGRTGCCAGCACACTGGCTACTGTGTTTTAAAAAAACATCATACAAACTCAAAGAAGAAGTTGCATATGCTCTTAAAGAARGAAATTAGTTGAATTCCACTGCCTACAGGACTATCACTAAAAACTAAAGATTTTAGTTTTGTTTACAGGAATATCACTTAGCTTCAGCAGTTAATTAGCTTGCTTGATATTGCTGTGACTTAGTAAATGTTCTTTTGTGTTTGGTCACAGGGTAGAAACCYGAAACAGGTACTCTGGGAGAGACCAAGATTCCTGTCCTTAACTGTAGGTGGCATTCTTCATCTGTTCATCTGAATTATTGCTGAAGAAATTTCAATATTGCTGAGACAAATGAGTTATTTTCATGTTCCCTTGATTAATGTTATCAGTCTTCTCCTATGTTTAATTAAATAGTACTTTTAAYTGGAAGGAATGCAGGTTCATAAAATCTGAAGTTACATAACTATATTACTTGGAAAGATTAAAACAACTTTCTGCTGTTTTTGCCCTAGAAGCTGAGGAAATGACATGTCTTTGAGTGATCTGGAGTGTTTCCAGGTAAGTCCTTCCACCGTGTGTATGAAGAAGAAAAATCTGTAAGACCTAAAAGCCTAGAGAATATTTTCAATTACCTTGCAGCAATAGTGAGTAAATTCAACCACATTTTGAATGTGCAGTGTTATCTCTAGAGAAATGGCAAATAATTTTCTTTAGTACGTGGATTTTGGCATGTCCAAAATTTCTCATGTGTACTTGGTTATCTGAGACAACTCTGCACTCTTCTAGCAGCTTTAGAAAAGTTACAAAGGGAAAAGAAGGAGAGAAAATATTTTTCTTAAATTTAGCAAAAAACATATAGAGCTTAAAAAAGAGAACTAATCATGTTTGGCTAGAACCAGACTGAACTGTGAGGAAGCAAGTTATCTGTGAGCATCCCATGCAGCTCTGAGTACATTTTGCTCTCTAAGCTTTTCCAGTCCTGATCCTTCTTCTGATGTAATTCCATCAGTGGYATCAGATTATGTACATCCTTCATGATGCAGGCAAGCACCCACAGAGGAGTAGACTTAAGGTCACTGGGTTCATATGCTCGTGTGACCTGGGAGAGTAGACAGCKTCTAATCCTGGGAATAAATCTTCCAAATAGAAATGCAGTTCAATTAAATTATTCATTTCCCTTTTCAGTTTAATCAAAGATTAAGATATGAGAAATACATGCTTGGGCCAGATAACTGAAAACAGATGGCTGAGATTTGTTTAGTTCGCCAGAGAAATTGGTGGGTCAAAGACATCAAGTTCCTTATATAAAAGACTTTCTTTTATAAAAAGGAACTTAGTTTGGGGGTGRCTCTTTGGATATTTACATTTTTATTTCTGATTTGACAGAGAGGTGCAATCAGAATTGTTGAATGATCTGTTATTCACATGGATGAGGGGATTACAGGAAATGTTTCACAGGGTCGTTTTATTTTTTCACATTTTTTCACATTTTTTCACATTTTTCACATATTAATTTCAGCCTTCTTCATGACCAGATCAAACCCAAATATTTTAGTCTTATCAAAGGGGAAACATTCAAATAAAGCCTAAATAAAGTATTCTGGCAAGTTTAATTTTTTGGATGGCAGTTTGGGGCCCAATGCAAACAAAATAGAACTCTGAATTCAGCTGCAGAACTAATATTAGTTTTGATCAGTTCTAAATATTATCACTTYTTATTTCTACAGCACTTATGAGCAACGAACTTGAAAGAATATGAATTCCTTGGCTCATACAAAAGTTTAGCTGGATGGTAGTGCTGTTGAATTTCTTTTGTAGAAATATTAAYGATTGAAAGATAAAAGTGATTTAACAAAGCCCTTTCCAGGAGTTGTGCCTAGATTTCACTTTACCTTGTATGGATTTTCTGAAGACAGTGAAGGGAAGCAAAGTAAAGGGTACTGATCTCTTTCCCCTGTCTTCCATTTTCACAGCTTAGGTCAATGTGCCTTCACTGATAAGGCACAGTGAAGAAGTGATGAGTCTTGTCTCTTCCATTCACAGTATTTCTGGTGTTGCCAGAATGATTTCTGCTTTTTCCTTTAGCTGATTGGAGTGGAAATACAGATCAGTCACCATGAGAAAACTGTGAAAATCCTGTATTATCCCTGAATAATACACTTAAATACACATTTTTCTTCATAACTAAAGATATATTACTGGTCTTGTTTATGGTTTATTATTGTTAGATAGGCACAGAATGGTGTATTAGAATTTAGGAAAAGGGCATTAATCAATTGTTTTTTGTTTATTTCATCTGCTAAGTACCTGTATCAAAACGTGAGACATATGTTTGTCAGTCTCCAGCCTCGATGGATGTCACATAAAGAACTGCATCCACGGCACCAGGTGAAGGGTTGGACTGCTGCCTGTGGAAACTGCTATGGGAGTGTAGTGTAAGTGTAATGGCTGATGGAGGCAGGCTTAGATTTGCTGCTGWTTATCACAAAATGGCAAAATATTTCAGAGTTCGCTAATATCAACAGGATTTTAGAACATTTAGCTCTCATCAGTGGATCAAAAATGCATTACTAAAGTTGGTTCTGTGCAGCAATGAATACATTTCAGTGCAAAATCCTGATGAAGTTCAAAGCCCCAAACTACACCTTGGTCCCTAAAGAATTCAAATAAAATAAAATTGTGCGGTCCGATCTAAGCTCATGGGTGATTTAACTCTCAGTCTTTCTTACCTGGGTTTTGTTAAGGGTCAGAAAAACAGGTTCTTGAGTTAAGAGCTTTTAGTTAAGGCCATTTTTTCAAATTGGACCAATGTAAATGAGGTCTTTGGCAACATGGCTGATAAAGATGAGCAGCCATATTCTGTAAGGAAACAGACCAAGGTTATATAGAGTCATCCTCTAGTATGTTTAACTGTATGTGTAACTGTATGTTCTCAGATCTGGAAAATATGCTTCACAGTGACTGATTAGAGTACTGTGAGCTGAAGCATGCAGCARGTTTCTAGGTTTCATTTTAGGCAGATACAAAAAATCCCCAGCTTTGGTTTTTGTAAACATGAGCCACTTTGGAATTAGCTCAATCCTATAACTCAGTCTTTTTCAGGCTTTGTATGGTTCTCTAGAATCCAGCAGCATTTCAGAGACTCCCTCAGYGGCACACCAGCATGCAGAGACAGCACATTTAAAATATGCATTCATRAAGTAGCATTCTATAGTGCAATATGTTTATCACTTCAGTGAGGATGCACCTGATGATGGTGCTCYAGATGATGCCTTCTAGATTACAATTCTACAGCAAAGCACAGGTTAGCAGCATTGCAGCCATGTTGGCTGCCTGAGAACATAAGCAYAAATATCATTAATTAACAGGCAACKTTGCAGCTATTTAGAGTCCGCCTTGATGTATTTAAAACTTTGCCACTGTCTTTCCTGTGAACTCTTACAAGGGCAAACATGAACAAGACCAAGGCAAAATCCATCCTTCCTAGGTATAGATAAATCCCACCTCAGTCATATCCCYTGACTGTGGTGATACATTCCCCAGGCTACTCAAATGGTTGTAAAATGTCTACATTTTGTAGAAGAGATGATCATGGATCCTCTCAGCCTGGGAGCTGAGCCAACACATCAGGGCAGAACAGAACCTCATGCTTTGTGCCATGACATGTGTTCCTTGCAGGTGACTGTGGGAATTAGTTTACAAATCCCTTTTCTCAAGTTTAGTAAAAGGATTTGGCTGAACTAAAGATCATCATATAATCTGGAGACAAGCATTCATGGCAGTAATAGTCATCACATTGTGGATTTAACAATGAGAAGTTTCAGGTGACCCACCTGAACCACATCTTTGCAAATCTTGCAGTGATTTTTCCACATCAAATCCAGTGTCTTGAAAGAGTGCCTTGGAAAAGGAAGGTCATGATTCTTCTTGTATCATGTGAACTGTGTACAGGCATATTTTCTAATACCATAAGRACAGATAGTGCATTTTCCCACTCCCCTAGAAACTGAGCCAATGCAGAATGAAGAATGTATCTGTTTGGACTGTCAAAATACTCATTGTAAACTTGATGCATAATTTAGCCTAAGTACATCACAGTGAAGGATACAGTCCAAGGAACACAGTTTCTTTTCCCTTGATTAATAAAGCCTTGGAAATCAGGCTTAAGAGCATTCTGTGCTCCCTCAAGGTCAAGAAAAAGATGCAATACTTAGAAGTGTTTCATTCTGAGGCATTAATCAGTAYTTTAGCTCATCCCACATTGCTCAATAATTTATTTTAAAAACTTCCATGTGGCTTCATCTGTCCTTCCCCTCTTTCTCTCTGCAATGTTTTGTTTCCTTATTGGGTTGGACAGTGCAGACCCCAAGGCTGCCCAGGCAATCTTTGTGCCACAGTCAATGTAGTTTGACAGAGCTCTTGGAGTGAAGCATGCACTTCAGTCTTCTAGAAAGTGTCTGCATCATGGGAGATATTGTGCAGACCCCTGACAGAGACTATGGCAAACCCCCAGATTTATTCACCTTTTATGAATGATTGCTTGAGTTTGGAATTTGCCAATAGATAATGCAAACTGGCTTTATAAGGGTGATRTAAAACATAGGGAAAGGTCAGGTTTTGCAGCAACTACAAAGTCAGGTTTTTTTAAGGAGCTATATGCAGCATCAGCAAATGTTTTTCTTACAGCCTTCTTCCCATCAGTTTATTTCCAAAATAAACTGCAGTGATTGTGCCAGTRCTAAAACAATCATTTCCCTGACTCACCAGTGCTAATAAAGTTTCTGACACAGAAAGAACAGGGGATGTTCAGACAACACCGGGTCTTCTTCTGTCATAACACTGATRAATAACAGTGAAGAGAAAGAAATTATTTGTGAAGAAAGATTACCAAACTGATGAGCTAATTTGGGACTAAACCAGCTGATGTGGGAGAAAAAAGCTGGATTAAGGAACAGTATGCGTGGTTCATGGGGACACAGTGCTGAACCAAACAGCCCTGTCTGGAAGGTGAAAAGCCCACATGACACCCTTGAAAACTTATCCCTGTGACGCTGCTCAGWGGTGAACAGGACACTTGCAAAATTCAGAATTTTATACCTTCCTAATATTTTTTTTTTAATTTTAGCCATTTTACAGAAAAACTCTGATAACGTGATTGAACAAGGCTTCCTGTATGTTTGTTTTCCTTAGACTCTTATATACAATTTATAAGCATAGTAAATCTGAAGAACTTGGCTATAAATTATTTAAAATTGTTTCTTCAAAAAACAACACACTGAAAGTATATTTTTCCTCCTGCGGGGGGAAAAAGAAGTCTTAGAATGGCTTCTGCAATATGCAGTAGTGAAATGTCTCRATTCATAAAACCCCAAGGGATATAGAATAGAGCTCATATCATAGGAGCAATTCAAAGGCCCAGGAGCCTATTATTTGGTAATACTGATTCTGGAATTATAAACATGCATTGCAGCATGTTCATCAGGAGCATTTCTATTTTATCATCACAGAAATACTCTAATATCTGCTAGTCAGCTCAGAGATGTGAGATTGCTACAGGAGGCAAACTGTACCTTTAAAGCTTGAAAGATTGATCTATCTCAGGAGCCAGTCTGAACATATGAGAATAATATTGCTGTTTAGAAAGGAAGAAGCTTGGATCCCAATGAAAAACATGAATGTCARCGTCGTCAGGCTTGTCAACAAGGCATCATAAAATCAAGTCTTTCAAGTAGTCTTAATGAAGAAAAGACCTGTATATTTCAGGTACCTTCTGTTCATCAATAAAAGGATAAAAAATCTAAAAATGGAGGAATTGTTTTCACTGTAGTGGTGAATTTGAAATAACTACTGACAACAGCTCCAGGATCTTTTATCAATCAGCTTAAAAAGCAATAATAACCACATTTCTGTGGTTAGAATAACAAATAGCTATAAMTAATTTCACGTTGTAAGGCTTCATTCTTATTTCCAATATTCTTCTATTCAATCCCATAGTTATCTAATTATATACAATTAAATAAAAAATAAACTAGAGGCAGATAGTCTTTATGTGAACAAAAGATACAGCTTATTTTGTAAAAACATTATAAKGATTGACAACAGCAAAATAATCTGACCAAAGTAAAGAGAGCAAACTAAAATACTCAAAAATAAATGAAGCTTTAGTTAAAGTATGCAGTGGTAAAGAATATGGGATGCAGTAAAAGGATTTGGATAAAACAAATGGGAAAGAAAAAATAAACAAGGAAAATACTGTTTAAAAATACCAGATCTTGAAATATCATATTCCTCCTTAATTGAAAACAAATCTAGTGTCTACTTCTTTTATGTGCAGAAGGGTAAACACTGGCTGAAACATGCTGGCTTCCAAAAGGCATTGCCAACATAAATACTGCCAGGAAACACAAGCTGTCCCTTGCATTTGCCCTGCAGTTAATTCTGTTCTGACTTCCACAGGCACAAAACTGTGCAGGTTGTTGGCTAATGCTACACCTGAACAATGGGCATTAACCCAAATGCCTCTGGGACAGTCTYGGGGTGTGTGCAGGGCTGCTCAGCAAAGACAGGGGTTTGTGAGCTGTGGGGTCTCCAGGGTGCCTTGTGGGGTAGCAGCCACAAACCCACAGGCTGCCCCGTGTCTGCTCATCAACCTGTTTTAATATGGTATCTTTCARACTTGGCATTTTACCTCAGAAATGCAGAAAACCTACAACCCCTTCATCTTTTACACCAGTGTCCCTCTACAGCTAAGAAGAATCACATAACTCAAGAGATTAAAACTGCTCTCAAATCTTCATTAGTTGCCTGTCTTGTTTCCCCAGAATCCATCCATCCACACATGGCTAAAACAAATTGTCTGTGATTGAGCCCCCCTACTGATAAGTGTGTGATAAAATACTGGAGTATGCGAACCACTGGAAAATTTGAGGAATTTAAGAAATTCTTTCTCAGGTCAGTTAGAAGTGACACTGTTGCCAGATGTGGCTACATGGAAAATCTGCTCCCTAGGGCACAGCTACCAGCATCTGCAGAGGCTGGRCATAGAATCATGTAATTGTTCATGTTGGAAAAGACCTTTAAGACCATCGAGTTCAACTGTTAACCCAGCACTGCCAAGTCCATTACTAGACCRTGTCCCTAAGAGCYACATCTACATGTAATTTAAATACTTCCAGGGATGGTTATTCTTCTTCKCCCCTGGGCAACCTGTTCCAATGCCTCACCACCYYTTTTGGTGATGATTTTTTTTCMTAATATCCAATCTAAACTTCTCCTGGTGCAACTTGAGTCTGTTTCCTCTTATCCTGTTGCTTGTCATTCAGGAGAAGAAACTATGTCAACCTTTCTGCAGGCTTTTCTGGCTCTGCCAGTATCCTTTAGTTTTGTGACTTCAGTCCCTTCCTAAGGGAGGAGGCAGGGTGATGAACAAGGAGTTCTTGTAGTTCAGAGACTCGGCATGATATCCACAAGTCATGGCTGACATTCCACATACCTATTCTTCCTGGGGCTGGAATTATTTGTTGCTGACATCAGTTTATTTGCCCCCACCTTGATGTATGAGTGAGATCACATCTTTGTAGCCAAAGAATATCCAGACTGAGATAGTCCTCAAGCAAACTTTCCTGAGGCTGGGATGTGCTCGGTGCCAATAGCCTGCCCAGCAGSACCCAGGAGCCAGTCCATACTTATCAGTACTGTTGGGACAAAAGTAGTAAAAAATACAAGGTTGTTTTAGGTTTAGAATATTSCTGAACCTGGATAAAAGTCTTATACCTTTTTCTTTTCTGAAGACTCCTCTAAACCCTTAGGACACTRAGAATTATACTTATTTGGGGAGGAAAATACAAAATGCTTTTGTATCATGTTAGCATTCATTTAAAGAAAACATCAAGGCTTTGCCTTGAATATTCTTTCTTTGATGTAGCAAAGATAGGTAACATTATACTTGAAATCTTTTCATGGGTGAATGTAATATATCCTGGATTTGTGTCAGGAACAAGCATTTCTCTCCCTTCCTTATTGCCTCACCATGATTTCATTGCCTTGCATGAAATGACAACATTTGCCTTATTAAAATTTCTGTGCTTGTGGCACAACTGAAAGAGTGACTTTTAYAACTGAAAGTGTGAGCTAAAAATAAACAAATCTTGACATGATTGCTGTCTCCTATGTATTTGAAAAGGAGATATGAAAACAATCACTGAACCAAAAGCATTCAGTGATCCATGTATCACTCAAAACTATTTTTCACATAGTCTAGAATTTGGAAATTAGTCTAACTAGGAAGCACTTAGATACAGCACGTACATAGGTAGTAAACATAGCTCTGTAATGACCTMTAAGGTTCACATACTGCTTAGTATTTCTTACTCAAAAAGAARTGTTCAGCCGTCTCAGGTCTTGAAATGAGGTAGCAAATTTCTGTTGACAACTATGAATGCACTTGCAACTCAGATTTCCCTGAAGTCCAGGTCTTGACTTCACAAGACTGATTTCCTATGTCATCAGTAAGTCAAGTCATTATTTGATGTCAAATGTATAAAGGCAAAATGCAAAAAATGCAATTAGGTAGGATAAAAATATCAATAAACCCAGAAAACCTATCTCAGATTTCTCAGGAGAGGACTGGCCAGCCTGTTACTGAGCAAAAATATTGACAGTGTTTCCCAGAGTGGTGGAATCACTTTATTGTTTTTCCCACATCCTAGCTTGAGAATGAACAACAGGCAAAAAGGATGACATTTTAAAAACTATCCAGTGCTAATGTTTTGAACATACCAAACTTCTGAATGTTCAAATCTAAATGCATGCATGTATTGCATACATATATGTTTTAAGTGCAAAAATAGAGTGCAAAATGCATGACTATCTGTGGGCAGTTTTAGAAATCAAGATCTCTCATATTTTTACATTTATTCTAAAATATATGAAAAGGATTTAATGAAGTTTTGTTCTGTTTACTTGTTTATTATTGTTTTTCTGTATTACTTAAGCAGTCTACATGTCTTTCCTTTTTTTTTTAAAGCTATGCAAGATCATCATAAAAATAAGACTTASTGGAAAAGAAATACAGGCTGGTTTAAGTCAGAAACTCAAGAACATTAGAGTAATAGTCTCCAGGTAGCAAATTCCAAATCTTTCTGCCTGCCCCCTGTGAAATGTTAGTTGTTGCTTCTTTCTCCTTTCCAAGCAGTCTGACAATTGGAACTTGAAACAGTGAAAATGCAGAGTAAATAATCCTGAGAGTGCTTGACAAAAAAACCCAAGCTATAGCTCAAATGGAGAGCTTAAAAAGGTATTTTTTAATGGCAGAGATTTTGCAGAAAAAAAGTTTCTACTTATAAGCCAATGATTCAGTAGCATTTTTGAGATCAGGAAATCCTTTCTCTACAATGGACACTTTGTCATGCCAAAAGACGGGTCCAAAATTGCATTGTGACTCATTCATAAGGCATTCAAACATTTTTATTTTCTTCAAATGTCTGGAGTTTGAATCATCCAAATCTTCATTTAAAAAAAAAAAAAAAAAAAAAAACCAGCAAGCAAGTACTCTTTCCTTTCAGATGGGATGTTTTCAGGAGAGGGTACACCTTTCTCTGGCTAGTGTGGCCACATGTGGCATGCAAAGTTTGCTAACAGCATACAGTGGTTCTTGCAGTATCCCGGGGGTTAAGGGGCTGTTCACCAACTTGTCTCTACAGATTTTTACCTCTAATAGAGCCTTTCAAAGAACAAAAGTACTTTGGCTGTGGTAAGGTATGTGTACATCATTATGACTTATTACAAGCTATGTACCATTCAAATTAATCTGTTTAGACAAGTTCCTCATCTGATTCACAGCTTAAGTAACATACCCTGAAAAGATTTTCGTGGGGTTTTATTAATTTCCTGTTTTGCTTCTATTCAAGTATTGCTGATATAAAATTTTTTAGATTAACACAGGAACAACCAAGATCTTAATCACTGACATTCATGAAACTCCACAAATTGCTCTGAAAAGACATTTTTTTCTCTGGTATGTGATGTATTCATGAAAGCACCAATAATAAGTTCACAGCGGGTGAAAGAGTAAGTACACAGATATTTTCAAGTCAATGTTCACTCGTGAAATCTGAGTATTAATCTGTGAGAATTTTTGTTTAAATTCCTGAGAAAACCTATCATGGCTATTTTGTTCCTCCTTTTGATTGTCTGTGGCACTGTTCACTACTGAGCACTATTCACTTGCAAGAAGAGGAAAATGGAGCCATACATGGAGAAAGTTTGTTTTGGTATCTTCTACTTCTTTCTTCTATGTGGGAGTGATCAGGTTTTGATCATAAATTTAAGAATTACTTCATACAAATAATTTAAAATTTATATGAGAKATGAGAAGTTCTACATGGTGTAAAGGATCAAAAATCTTGTTTTTTCAATCAAATGCAAACTACATTGTGCCATTTGTTGATCAAGAACAAGTRCATCACATCACCTGGAACAACGTAGTCAGCTCACACAGTTTAAACCGAATCAGTATTGAAAAGGTTGATGGAAATACTAATGGCCCATAGTTAACCAGTGATCACTGAACTGTAGATTCGGGATCAATATTCTGTTAATACAACAGATACACCCCAGTTACAGGAATTTATGAAATGTTAATAAACGCYTGCATTTCTAAGCACATTTCTGGCACAGTTGTGGCTACTGTTGTTTCCATCCCAATGTCTCCCCACTGGATGCAAATCTTGATGCTTCTTTTTAGACCATCCACCTTCCCCGAAACTTGTAGTAATTATTAGTAATAAAGAAATGTGAAATATCTAGGTTCTTGCTTACCAGCCAAGCAAATTGACTAAATTCTTACAATTTATCCACTTAGCTGAAACTGAAATGAAAGAAAGCAACTCAGATTTAAGACACTGATCTTACAGGCTTCTACAAGCCCCTGTAGGCTGCCTAATTCTACTACAAGTAGTAGTTCCATTTTGGCACTGACACATGGAGAATAATGAGAATAAAGCAAAATTATGCATATTTGCTAGATTGGTACTTCATGTCTTAAAAGTTKATATGTTGAAAGGTATTCAACAGTTGAACATGTTGATTACCTAAATTTATTTTAATGACAGTTCAATTTTTAGTCTTTTCATTTCAGCAGTGATTCAGCAGCTGCTTGCTGCGAGCCTTACAAATGATTTAAAAGTATCTAGAATTACAATATGAGGTTTTATTTTTATTTTTCAAAAAATAGTGTGAATATTTGATTAGTCAGGTCACAAATTTTAACTAACTGATGCACATACAAAGTTTAATTTGTAATGAGGAAATCTAAGAAAAACCCAGTTGCTTGTACAGCTTGGGAGYTAGTGTTTTCAAACTCTGAAGAGGCACAAAAAGGCATATGTGAGATTCCAAACCTTGGCTTTGCAAGATTTCCAAGGAATCAACCTTAAAAAGCCTTATAAATAGAAAGTACAAGCTTTCCACATCCTCAGTACCTGCTTCTGGCTCTTGCAAAGCAGGCACTCAAATGCTGTGAAGATTGGCATGACCAATTGTCGGTTAATTGAAGAGATGTGCCATGGCCTCTATACCATGCACCTGTCTGCATATACACAAAGAKATCTGTCTGAAGTACAATTTTGGAGGTGTTCAATATGTAATTTCGTATTTTGTAATCTAAAATTAGAAAGTGGGTTTTTTTTCTAATTTCTGTCAATTATAATGGGCCTTAAAAAATTTAATTTCTACAGAGCATTTCTACTGCATTCACCATCACCTTGAACATTACAGAAAAACATTTTACTTTTTCTGCATCAGGCTATTAATCTAGAAAAATTACCTTTTCAGATTTAGAGATATATGTGCAATATTCTTTTCCAGTCTTAGTTCACCTCTGTTCAGGGCTGSAACAAATGGATATAAGAATTGCCAACTGGAAAAATATTGGTASGGCAACAGATTTGCTGAGGGCTGAATTACACCATGCAACCATAAAAACCCCAGAAGCATGTTTCAGACACTCTTTCCGAAATAATTTGTCCTTGCCTACTGTAGTAAGTCATATTAAATATACAGCTAGTTCAGTGGCAGCCCTTACTGACACTCACCAGGAGCAGCAAGTGACATTTTAAGGTAGCTCATGATTATGGACAAAATCCTGATCTYGGCCTGTCTCTCTGGAATGCCATTGACTACAGTGGAAAGGAGTTGAAACATGGTTAGAATTGAACTGCCTTTTTTGGGGAAAATCATTACGTATCAGTATTTTAAATGGCAACAAAGATTGACAGTTTTGACAGGCASCATTTTAACTTTCAAAGGAAAGTTACAGCCAATGAAAATCACTACTACCTGCCACTGATTTGCAGAGAGAACTGGCCGTTTCCACAGTATTATCTATTCAGTTGCCATTAGATTAGGTAAATGTTTTTCTTGTGGGCTATTGCAATCCACACTGTTAGGAAAACCCTTGCAATATGGATTGAAGCTTGACTCATTGAACTGTAAAACACAAACTTCCCTGGAACAGAATATCCATGAATACACCAATCTRTCTTAGACAGCTTATGAATGGTTGTCAAAGCACAATAAAATTGCTTTGAATAAAAACCAATTAACTTCAAACCACCACTCCAGCCGAAATGAAAAATGAAGTCCACGTAATAGTAGAGCCAACAAATAGAGCCTRCTGGGAAGGAACTTAGGCTATCACAGCAAGCCATGTCACATATTTTCCTCTCTGTAAGACTTGTGGATCCACAAAAAAGAAAACAAAACATGATTAATTTCCTTCTGCAGTCCATCAGTCTCTAGGTACYGGATTGTCCGTCTGTGCCTGTTGGTCGCTAGCACAGGCTGGAACAGAAGTCCGGATTATCTCAGCTGTAACAAAAGAAAAAGAACTTGAGGAAGGAAAACTACAGTCTGCTATCTCTGCTCATCCCCCCCYGGCCCTGCCAGTTTAGTTAAGAAAAGTTCAGTATTAACTGATCATGCAACGTAGAGGAATAATTTTGCATTTGAAGAAAACTATGTGATGAATATACCCACAAGATTCAAGACTAACAAAAAGCCCAGAAGTATTATTTCTAAAATACTTCTCCAAAAGGGGGCACRTGGGATTCTGCTGTTCTGAAATGAGTTATACATGTACAAAGACCCTCATGGTATTGGGCAGGAAGCCTTCCAGCTCTTTGTGCTGTAGGAAATGTTTAGTGCAACATATTTACATTTACTGTTCTGCTGCAAACAAGACTGATCTCTCTCCTGGAAGAAGGYGCTGTCAGTTTCTTTGGCCAAAAGACACATGGCAGGAATTTCTTTCAAGTACTGCAGATGGCACAGAGACACCCCCATGGACCTACCCATCCCCCCAGTTAAAGTATTACCCAAGCCAGGAGAGAGGAAGTGAAACATTTCAAGCCTCACTTTCCAGGTGATCATTGCTTGTTCCTGGGGATTTTGGGCCRTCCCAAACTAACATAGTTTCAAATGGAATCATCTCATTTTCAGATGCAAGGCAACAGGTTAAGAAGGGACATATGAAGCGCAGTGATCGCAATTCTTCAGAAACAGGCCTACTAAGGAAAAAAACATACTTTTTCACTCATTCCATCTTTGCACCTTATGGTGATTGCCAAAACCCTCTTTACTGGAGGTGTCAGTAATTGCAAAGCAAATGTCATGCAATCTTATTCTATGGCTCTGTTTCCTTCATGAATCTCAAAGCACTGTAGAGAGGAAGGGAAATATTGCTATTCCAATTTAAAGTGGATGGTTCCTATTTCACAKATGTAGTGACCATACCACTGGTTCTCCTCAGACAGCAGAAATGCTTCTACAGTGCAGCTCTAATTATAAAGAGAATCAGCCCAGTGATGCATTTGGACCAATACACACAAGGGAGATGAATACATGGCTTGAGGTATTTTATTTCAAAGTTTGTATCTCTAGAGGACAGATGAAGATTAGAGAAGATCTTTCTCACAGACACACAAGTGCAAACACCTGTATGTTCTTTGGGGTTTATTGCACATAATGACTTTTTTTTTCCATTGTGCTTAAACAGCACATCTCCTCTACAACTGGAAATTGTTAGAAAACAGCAGGAAAGTGGTGTTGGGAGGGAAGCAGGAGAAAAAGAGGATATTTACATKCTGCTTTAAATATTTTCCAGATTTGAGGTTCCAGGGTGGGAGGAGAAGAAGGGGGAGCCTGTTTTTCTAAAAAACATGTGCATTCAAAAGTCAAAATCTTTAAATTTCTAMATACCAACATTCAGTAGCATTAAGTTAATAACATGGATGTTTTATTTCAGTTTTGTATTTTTAAATGGATGTAAGTTTTAATATTGCTATATCATAACAAGAATTTCYGTTTCAAAAGTGCTATAAAGAAATTTTCCTTTTTCTGGGTTTTTTTTTTTTTTGAAGGAGATGTCCCTAGGGAGATCTTAGCAGGAAAAGAGAAGGGGCATTCTGACCTCCTCTACCTCTAAGCCTGACTTTAATCTGCAATGAAAACTGCTCATCTCATAACCTTTATTATACTGTGCTCGGAAAAACAYGGCCCAAGATGGGGTTAGAAAATTCCCTTTTGCAAAGTATATGATGAGTATGACAGGTACTGCAGACAGTACCTTTTATCACTTATAATTTATGTAGAAACTATAAGATATATTAGAATAAATTAGGATAAAAATTGAAGAAGAGGAGACTATATTTTTAATTTTGCAATGTTGAAATGTAAAAATTCTTATAAATTTATAGGTCTGGGTTTTTATTATTATTTATTTTTATTATTTTTCCTGTTTTACTATGTTTCCTGATATGGTTGCCATAATATTTAATATATTTTTTATGATCAATACCTGACAGTTTGCATCTTAGCTGCAATTTTTTGAAAGATGGTATTATACTCACTTAAAAGAATATTACAGCAGACCATGAAAACATACATGATTCTGTATTTTCATTTTTAATCAATTTTAACACATCATGCTGTAATACAAAGGATGGAAAAGAAYTCCAAAGACAGATTTTCTCAGCTGTTTGCTGCATTGAAAATGCTGCTTTGTGACTGATATAGACACCAKATTTGCAAGGAAATGCACAGTCTTTTTTAAATTTTGAAACTAATCACCTGGCTTCTGCAATCCATTTCCTTTGAAAGAATTCCTGCACCAACACAGTCACATTTATGCAAATGCCCACTGAGATGAGCCTAAAAGACTGGGTAGAAGTTAAAGGGATTTTTTTTCCACAATGGGTAAGAATAATCTGAGAGGAAGAAAAATGCATTTTCAAACCACAGAGTTAATGATGTGGATCTTGTGCAGAGAGAGGGAGCAGGGAGGGAGAGAAGGGAATATGAATCTCAGGATTCAAGCTAAGAAATTTTGAAATTGCTTTGTGAAAGGCAGATATAGCTCTGGAGTCTATTTTTGTCATTTGCAAGCTAAGTCTAAATAGCACAGTAGAGCACAGAGATTTTTAAAAACAAAAAGGATGTAAATAAGACAATTTCGGTGCAGAGAGGAAAAGTGTGTTATCTGTCACCCTTTGTGAATCACAAGGTGAGCAACCCATTTTAACTTTAAAAATCAACGCTTACCTACCTCCATGTGCAGAGTAGCATTTCCTCATTAGAATGTTTTTCCATAACCCTTCAAGCAGTGATCATGTCCAAGAGCCATTTGGCAGAGAGCAGAGTTCAGTAGGGGCACCACAGTACAGCAGGATGCCTCTTCACTATTAGATCTGCACTCCCAGCTGTCCCTTTTTAATACAGTGAAAATGCATTCATTATGTTGGGTTGTTTCATAGCTGGGATGAGCCTGTGATTTCACAGGCAAGAAAAATTCTGCAATTTTCTGAAAGAGTGGTTTTTGCTCCCTGTGTCTGGACCTAAGCCCCATGCTCTCTGCAGAGCTGGGGTAACCTCATATTCACCCCCAAATTACCAAGAATCAGACTTCTGCTTGTGGTGGGSTTCATTTGCCCATGACAGCATTTCCTGGGGGTGACAAGGTGGCTCTGGGAGGGGCTGAGCTGTAAAACTCATCTCCTTCAAGGAGCCAATGCTTGCTATTTGGTCCTGGAGAAGCAGAGATTTTTGTCACCCCTGGTGGAAGGGAGATGAAGGATGTGTGGGAGCTCTCTGTGCTCCTGGCCACCTCCAACCCGGGCTGTCAGTGTGGAGACCCATCACAGAATGGCTTTATGTTTACAATTAAGTATTTTAGCATACTGTCCCTGTGGTGACTCCTGATTCAGCTTGCTGCCTGTGGGACAAATTAATCCCATTTTAYGTTGGAGCATGCATTAATGTGGGCAGGGTGGCTTTTGGTCTACGTCAAAGCAAAGCACTTCTGTGCTTGGAAAAAGGTCAAATAAGCAGCTCTAACCCAAAAAAGCTGTCCTGTTTCTGTTGGGATATTGTCTATTGTGCAATTTTCAGAGAATCAAATGATTCCAAGCAGCAGCTAAATGAAGTTAAGGAAGAGGTTAACATAAACTACATGGAAACACTTGAAAGAGTTTTCAGTGTAAGCAGAGATGAAGGGTGAGACAGTAAGATGAAGGAGAGCACATACCTCAATCAGCAGGGAGCTGATGGGAGTGGTACAGCTTTCTGAAGCAAAACTGGAAACTCACTCATTTTCCTAGCTATAAACCCATGTGTCACAGTCCCCTATGCCACTCTTCAGTGGCTCAGGAGTCAGTCTTCAGTTCACAATTCAGTTTGCAATTTTTCAACTTAGTTTTTGCTGTTTGGGTCAAACRTCCCCCTCCTTAAGTGTGCGTTTTCATTAAACACAATATGTTCATATGTCCACTGTGTGCTTCAGGACTGGAGCCTTATTTTAGTATTTACTAATATTTACAAAACACTATTTATACATCTCTTGACAATCACAAAATTGTTGTTACTCAGAATGTTGCTTTTTCCCTCAGAATCATCATTCTGCGTGGTTCTTTTGTTTCTTTCTACCCCRCTTGTTTGCATTCCCTTTACTTTCCAAACCCATCCTATTTCCTCTCAGGTGATTTACAAAGAAAGTCAGTGACCTTCTACTGTTCAACTCTTGTATAAAYGGTCTTGACAGAATTGTGGGCTTTAAGGAAGGGGGTAGGTGGAGGAGTCTGGCTCCTTGGCTGAGGGTACAGCTTCCGCATAGCTTCACTTTGGGCCTTATATTGTTTGCAGAGCTAGATGAAATCATTACACACTGTTAGCTGCCCAAAAATTAGGTTGGCTGTATTGCTAAATTCTTGTCAATCCCTTAGTTTTGACATTAGYCTCCATTTCACTGTAACTGGGTGGTTGAAATACTTCATGTAGCATTTCATCATTACTCAGAGCTGAACAAGGCGGCCAAGGACTGATGGCATATTCGTTGTGGGTCTTGGATACCTGGTGRTCTGCGTTGGGGCACTTATTTACCAACAAACACTACATTCAGAGAACATTGTGCAGAACGGGGCCTTGGTAATGTAGATTGAAAAAAACCCTGCTCTGAGGTTTTTGAACATATTTGCTTGCACTGTGTTTTCAGTAACCATGTGTATTAGTGGTTATCCTGTGCTAGTCCTGAGCTGTGTATTTGCACCTGCAAACAGACATTGTGTATATATACATATATATATATAGACATATATATCAGATTTTAAAGCTGCTCAGGACTGGACAAACTATTGCTTCCTGGCATTATCTTAGCCACCAACTTTATTGACACAAATAATCATTAATTAAAACAAGTCAGAAGTGGCTCTAATAGAAGTCTATTCTAAGTTCACATCATACAAAATCTCAGTAGAAGCCCAGTTCCCTGAGGTACAGACATCTGATCAAGGAATGTGCTGGAACACTTGCATCCAGTAAACACAAACTCAGCTTCACATGTTTGTATGATACTGAATAATTGCAGAGAATTGATACTTTGTAGCACCACTCTCCATCCTAAAATTCCTTGTGCTCCTGCTACAACACTCTCCCTAGTGGGCTTTCTGTCTGCCAGCAGAAGAAAACCGCTCCCACCAAATATCCCACAAGGAGAAGGGGTGCTAATGTCTCTGTTGCTGGCATTGTCCAGAGAGGAACTGATGGATTGTAGCCCCAAAAAAGCAGCTTCTCCCCATCCCTGCTGGGTAAGCAGACAGGCTCAGCCACCGTCTGCTCCACATCTGGCTCTCTGCTCCAGCTTTTGGCATTGAGTCTGCATGGATATTTGCAATCTGTTGAGGGGTTTGATGAACATGTCAATATGATAGTCAGRCACATCAGTTTTCATTTCATGTAGCATTGCCAAAATATATTTTTATTTGAAGTAAGGCTGTTTTGAAACTCCCTTTCATTCTTCCATGATGTTTCACAGATTATTGAAATTCATTTTGGGAAGGCTGAAGTGGCCTGGASAGCTTAACCTCCATTTTTCACAGGCTGTTCAAGGAATTTGTCATTCTTCCCAGTACTGGACTCTACAACAGGTAGAGTTCAGATAAAATGGCTTTCAAGCTTTTTGTACATGCAAAAAAAAAAAAAAAAATCCAGCAATGCTCACGTTTTGCAATGTTTATATGTTGCTGTAGRACAGACTTCCTCCCTGTTGGAAGGGGTTGGATCTGGACAGCATAAGAGCTGTCCCACAACAGGGGGGGACAGTGCTTCAAGTGAAGACAGTAAACAACAAGGAAGGAAAAATGTACAAATGAAGACACCCAGGAAAGCTAATTCTTATTTTTCTTTAAGTGGATTGGTTAAATTAAATTAAAATCTGACATAGATGCTTTTTCTCTTCCAAAGGGATAAAGTACTGGCAGCCAYATACCTGTATTCAATATTATTCTGAGGACATTAAATTAAATTAATTAATTAATTAATTTCAGAATTCACTCTGTAATTAAATTCAAGCTCACTTCTAAAATGTATGATTTTTTGACAAGCCCTAAATGCATAGCCCTCCTAACAAGGTTGKTTTTTTGCTAACTTGAAAATGAGAGAAATGGTTTTAGAACACTGGTGATGCTTAAGGCAAAGGAGCTTYACAAGGAGCTGGTACAAGAGAGTGCTTGGCATTGTTTCAAATTACAAGCCTTTCTAACACTTTTCCTTTAATTTTTCTATTCCTGCCCCAGGTTTCTAAGGAAGAGTTCAAGATACAGTTAAGATAAGAATGTCTCATTATTTGGTGAGGAATCATTCCATTTCAGTAGATCTGTAATGACTTGAAACTCATCAAAACCAAGACCAAGCACATTCCTTTAGAGAAATGTGTCTCAAATGGAGCCAGCTCATCCCCAGTTCATCTCAGTTACCAAGAATGGGCAGAAAGTATTACACTCACTTTTACACAAATGCCTGTGCTTTTGGTTCAGTGAGCTGAAAACTCAGAGATCCAGGGTCTGTTGRTTGACTGGATAGCTACAACTTTTAGGAAAAAGAAAAATAAACTGATAAGGCAAAGTGACTAATTACCAGTTAATTTATGGTGCAGTTGTTTATTATTTGAACCTCCAACCTGTGGTATTTGCAGGATGCATKAATAAATAGGTGCATAGCAACCTTCCAAAAGGCAGATGTTGGATGAAAATCTTCACTTTCTTGAATTGCTGTTTATTGTCTGAGAAATGTTGGGCAGCTAAGATATGGTTCCCCAAGGGGTTATTAGACATTGTCCTAATACAATGAAGCACTTTAGCACCAAGCTTAAGAGCTCTGCTGCGCCTTTAAGCAACSGGCTGCCCAGCACCTTGGTTATGACATCCCATGTGAAAGCTGCTGGTTGAAGAAGAGGAAAATAAAGTGACTGTAGTCCTCTAAGAGTTAAAAGCACAGCTGCAGCATTCCAGCAAAAACATCCCGGAAACATCAGCTCCCATAAGAACACATTGACCACAAAAGCCTGTCAAGCTTACACACAGTGAATTGATTACTGCTACTTCTTTTAAAAAAAACCCTGTCTAGTGACAGCACATTTATGAAGCAGATTTGTAGCTGCAGTTATGGCAAGTATCAAGTGGATTTCCTCTCTGCAAGGAGAGAAGGATAGCAGCAAACACTGTCCTCCCAGGGTCTTGTTCAGCTTTTTTTTTKGAGGCCTCAGGAAGAAGGAAGGTGGCTATTACCATCATCATCTTGCACAGTTATCCCAGCTTTGGTTCATAATCATCCCCACACCATTCAGCCCATTTTCCACCTGGGTTACTAATCTTTCAGCACTGTAACTCTGTCACATTCAACATCCAAGCATGATCTTAGAGGATGAACAGGGTGGAATGGTCCCTGCAGGCAAAGTTTATATGGCACCCGATTCAGGCTAATCATGAAATGTAAATGGGTAGATCAGACCCCAATTTRCTTTTAAGCATTAGACCACCAAACCCCATAATCTCAGACAATGCTGTAGCAGTTGTACCCTAACAAGAAATTCCTTTTCGTCCTCCATGACTATTTCATGGATTGATTGTCCTCTGCAGTAGGTGACTTGAGTGCCAATGCAGAGATGTTCAGGAGACAACTTGACCTGCCTCAGTAGGTATCTGGAGATGGGAAACTGCCTCTTTCTGGGTGGCATTGATTTCAGCATCTCGCCTGACTGATTCTTCCATGGCACCTTGACAAAAATCAGATTTATCCGGATTCTGTCTGGCATTAAGTGCTTCAAAAACACATACATATGCCAAGACCAGTCTGAGAAAAACTGTGTGTGATCTGAAGAATACATGTATTTTTTCTACTTTAGAGATGATAGCTTATCTCAACACTTATCTCTCATATTTGATGATTACAGCCTCAAAAGGCCATGACGTTAACACAGCACAGAATGTGGTATTTAGAGAGCAGTAATTATGCAGCAGTTGAGACAAGGTCTGTAAGCAGAAGAAATTAATTTTATTAGTCTTGCTGCTGCTACAGGAAGAAACAAATAAACTCTGGCCTTGTGTGCACTGATCATCTTCTAAACATCTTTTGTTTATATTTTCTTCTCCACAAACCATGCCCTTCTTACGTCTTTTGCAATGGAGGTAGGTTAAACAAACAACAGGCAAAAATGAGCAGACAAATGTAGTTTCATCAAAAATATGTATATGTACCATTTTTCAAATGTTAAGATGTTGAGTAAATACATGGATTCAAGTACAGTCTGTTTACTCCACCTTTGGTTTTAACACGTGAAACACGGGACAGTCCATGTTTCTGACTTATCACTTTAATTTTTGTCAAAACCAAGTAGCCCAGAARCTGTTTGCCAGCCCTTTTATTTGTGCCAGACATGGAGAAAGCACATCCTTTTCTGATAGTTTTGTTTTTCCCCAACACATCTTACGCTGCTGTTTAAATCTTGGTAAAGATTTAAAATTGGTAAAGATTTTTTCACCAAAGCATTATAACTGTAGAGAATCAGAATTGCAGTCACAAAARTGAAATATTTAGATTCTTGAATGGGAGCAATTTGTAAACCTAGATGATTTATCTAACTCTATTTCAGAAACATATGAAAGSAGAGATGTAAAAAGGAAAGAAACTATTTCAAGATACCGAAACTCACTGTTGATGGAATCTCACATTATTTCTTTTAACTTTGGCCAAAATCTTAGCTTCTGCTAATACTAAGGGAACTTGAAGGATGCAGCAAAATAATAGAAGGAAATCCTTGCCTGGCAATTGTTTATTTAAAAGCTAGTTCAGCCATAACCTGTGGTAGGTGAAGAAGGCACAGCCTTGAAAGGGCAGCTGAAGGCACTAAATACAAATACAATGATCATTGAACTGTAATTTAGAGCTTGATCTGAAACTTTCCACAAACAAAACCACAAAGGGTGAATCACACTTTCTGCCGGGGTACCAGCACTGTTCAGGCAGGGAAATGTCTGAACCTGGCAGGGGGCCAGAGMCTTGCCCCTTGCTGGCACTGGGGACACAGACATGGAAAAGTGACCACCAGCATTGCYAGTGACCCCGATCCTGGTCCCTCTGTTCAGACATGATCAGGATTTGAGCCACGACAGAATGAAGATGGGGCCATCAACAATGCCTCCAGACTTTGTGGAGATAAGAYTGAGGGCTGACTCAGGGGGAAAAGTGCCACCTACTTATTCTTGCAGCACCTGGGATTTTCCCTGAAAACTCCTATTCAAAAATTCACACATAGCTTCACCAATTTACGGGAAAGGAATCAAGCAAGACAAGTGTCAACACACAGAATGAGAAACAGGATCTGCTTACTGGACTTTCTGTCTTTGATTTAGACTTCAGCTTTTACTCAGCTAAACTACTGTAGAAGTTAAAGAAATTTTTGCCTGTGAATCATCTGTGCTGGTCTGAAGTACTTTGCAAACCAAACTGTGATTTTTCACTGAAGTAATCTTAGTCTTTAATCTTAGTCTCTCTCTAGAGTTTTATGGGGTCATTCTGCTAATGATCATTGCCACAAATAGAGCCTCTTGGATATGTATCCATCGGCCTTGGTAAACTTCTTCGTCAGATGTCGTTGTCTAGACTGTAGTTGTCTACAGTCCGCTTCTTTCCATAGATACTATAGAAGCTTTAAATCACTAAATAGCCATTAGCGATGAATAGCGGAAGTGCTCTCAAAACTTTTTTTTACGATGGTGTTCTCTTACATCTTTGTCTGCAGAAGGAAATGACTATYTCTTGTTTTCGGTCCCTGATTCTGCTCTTGTTTACATTAGTGTTAATTTTTAACAGCTCTATTTACTTTGTTTATCTGTATTAGTAATTGTATTGCTYTTCTTCCAGCAGAAATTGGAAGCCTTTTTTTAACAGTTGGTGAGCCAACTTGTAGTTTGTTACATGACTATGCACCTAAAATCCTTGCAATAATCCATTSCATTTAGCAGGGGTGGCATTCTAGCATTCTCTGTCACAATTTTAATTATTGATTCCAAAGTCTTATTTTCTTTTGCAAGAGATAACAAATCTCATTTTGATCAACTTGAAAGTGTCTTTCCTTGAGAAGATGAAGTGTCAGAGCCCTTGTACACATTTACAAACTAACAGCACTATGGCTTGACGTTTCTGAAGCTGAGGGAAAGAAAAAGTTTCTTCATTTGCTGARTGTGGCCCCAAATATTTTCAGGATGCTTTTGTGGCTGTTTAATTACAAATCCAAATTTTATATTGTGAAGGACTTGAAACAAATGGATATCTGGGTAAAAGTTGTGCATATGTTCCCTGTCCTGGCTTTCTGACAAGAAACCAACTATTTCTTCCACAAACAGACAGAAACACTAAGAGTAGAACTCTGTGCAAGCCCCTGCTGTGAAGAAGGTGAGTGCTCTGGATTTAGATTTAATTACATTCTCGTGCATGCTCACTCATGTAGCAATTTGTCTTTTTGCATTAGGAATAAAATATACTGACTGTCAGTTTAAAACATGCATTTTCCCTTCTGTCCCTGTTGTTCTTTCACTGGCAGGCTGCAAAGTCCATATTCTGAAATGAATTCTCAGATTTAGGGTATATTTTCTTTTGGCAGATCAGATTTCAAGGCTTTTATGCTACATGTTAGATCTGAGGTTAGCTAAACCTCCTTCCCTTAAAAATGGGGCTTCAAAGGGGRCATTTAAAAAAACAGTACTCTTCCAGAAAAAAGGGGTCAAGTACCCAGCAAGGGCATGGTATCTATTAAAAAGAGTTTTCACGCTATCACGTATTCRGACCCTATTTTTAGTTGCAAAAATGACTGGCAGTGAGATGGGTTTTTGTTGTCAGGAGCAAAATGTCTTTCACTTTCCTTTTATTTTCAAGTATTTCTGACTGTCTTCTGCCAAACTCAAGAGAAGTCAAGTGGTCAGAAAGATCACTTGCTACTGATGTAGGATTTGSAGGTGCCAAGATCCTTGGTATTTGCAGCAAGTTTCATGGCTATCTCTCTTCTGGAAGTGATGAGGGGACCGAAGGACAGGATAGCATGGGGGAAATGGTGCAGCTTATCTCTCCCCAGCTCCCGAGGGAATGTGCTCCATCCTCAGTCTACTCACTGACTCTTCATTGGGCATGRAAAGGCTGAAAGCTTATGAAACTGAATTTGGAGAAACATTGCAGACACAGAGGAGATGAGGTGGAGGACAAGACCTCTGATTAATTAATTGACTCAGTCTCCTGATAACACCCACCATCTCCATTACGCAGTGCAATCTCTCACCCTGTAATTCTTGGCTCCTCTTCTTTTGTGCTATGTCCCATCAGTGCTACATGTTCCCTGCTCCAGCAATTTGGAGTTGCCATCCCCCACAGCCTACTGAACAACTCCAGCCTGTTGAACAACTTAGAAAAACTAACACCACTTCTAGCTGCACTGAAAACTGCTAAATTAATTCTTCAAACATCTGCCAGATCATGGGGTTACTTCCCATTTTTGTCAACATTCAGCCTTCTGGTTGTATTCTCAGCTGCTAGTTTATATCCTTCTCCCCTCAAGCCTGCTTTTCATTTCCTGCCACTCAAATCCAGTCTCTCCTTCTCCCCTTTCTGAGAAGCAAAAAGAGAAAATAAAACTATCAGAATATCCTTTCACAAATTTACAAACAATAACCTTATCTACCAAGTGTYAGACACCAAAACGACCCACTTCTARGACATACTTTTACTAGCACATGTGCAGCAATGTATCCTATCTCAGAAGCATTCAGAAAGAAGAGAGCTTTTTGCAACATCTGTATTTCCAACTGTATATTCATTCTTTCTCTTTTTTTCCTGCATGGAAATTTGTATACAAAAATAATTTTTACATATTTTCATTACAATAGTTTTTAAAGATATTAAATRTACCTCTATAAAGTGATCCTTCTTTGATCTACAACCATATCCATATTTAAGCAGAAAAAAAAATTCGTAATAGCCACAGGGAAATAATTAAAGGATTGCCTATTAAACAGCACCAGCGTTGATGAAAATTTATTTCAGTGACCTGATGTTAACACTGTCTGCACCTCTTGACCAAACATATTTGCTCRGGGCTGAAATGCAGCCTGCTGGGCATGGGGCAGCTTTTACAAAATCAATGGCAACTGAAAAAGTAGCAAGGCATGGAGTCAGCAGAGTGCAAACCCATAAGCCCATGCAAGCTACTGCTAAAAGCAAGAGAGAAGTGTCCTGTGGCAACAAGGTGCTCTTAGTAACAGACACCCAAATAATGCCACAATACTCATTCATTGCAAGAGTGTCTCTCAGTAGTAGATGGTTATCACTACAGCTGTAAGCAAGGCAAGGCTTCTATAGTAGACGAGTCATTTTATTAGACTAGTTGGTGGACTTGAAGAAATGAACAAGCTTTGAGGAACACAAACTCTTCTTCCAGGCACAATCTGAAACCACTTTCAGCCTCTTCTTACCCCAGCCTCCTCACTCCTCAGGACAGGCTGGGCTTTAGCCACAAAATTKTCCCCCACGACCTGCTGTGGGCTGCTGGGACAGTGGCTTTGCTGTAGCAGTGAGCAGCCTGGAGRCTGCAGCAGGAGGGGAGAACCCATGGAGACAGGAGATGCGGGCATGACAAGGGGGCTCCCTGGCTCAGGAGCCCACAGTAAAGCCAGGTCCTGTGGGTTTCCCCTGCTGTTACMTTCAGGACTTTCTCTAGGGCCCCTGGGGGACTGTTGTGCACAGTGGTCCAGCGCAGGTAAAAGTGGGGAATTTCCTGTGTGCCTCTCACTCACAGCCTTTCAAAGCAGAGGCAGAGAGAGCACCAACCTCCTCCTGCCTCCCAGGGACACTCACCCCTGACCCCATCCTAGCCCTAAGGGACTGTCCCCTCCTCAACACACCATAACTCTACCAAGGTTCACTCTTTCAGGGCCCTGCAGGYAGCACTTCAAGTCCCCATCACACATCTGAATTGGGGAATTTTTCTGGACAGCTGCAGGGGAATCCYGCATTGCATGAAAGCCGGGTGGGCTGTGCTGGCTCCAGCCATGACAGAGCCACAGTGAGGAAAAGTGCTTCCTTAAGAATAAAACMGCTTCTAGCAGTGGAAGAGCTCCTGTCACTGCAGCAATGCACATGCCTTGTTTTCCAGGAGAGGAGAGGAGTGGYGGATATGCATGAGGATGGCTGTGGGTGACAGACAGCCCAGGGCAGGTGCCACACTGACAGACACAGCCTCACTCCTAGCCTGGCTCCCGGAAAAAAAAATCTGCTGTTTTCTCAGCATGCTGGGGAAGAGGCCAGTCTGGTGAGCCATCACACCACTGTCTGTGAGAGATTTCCTCATTGGGGAGATGGCAGCTGCCTCCAGCAGCCCATGCACTATGCCTGTGACAGTTCTCCCCTTCTCTTAAATACCTCCTTGGCTGAAATGCCAGGCTCGTGGTGCAATTACCTCCCAAAGCCTTTCAGGTGCTCTTTTCCTGTGTGCTGRATCTGCCCAAGTGAAGCCTGTCCCAGCTTGCACACATCCTTCTCACTGTGCTTCCCACCCTGAGGTCTGACCTTACAGATAAGTTACATAATGCATGTTATCAGAAACTCGTGCAGTTTGTGATTTTTCCAAGATCCCAGCTCTTGGCACCCAGCAAGGTTTTGGCTTTCTGTTTWAGTGAATATAGCTCTAACCCATATAGAAGCAGGAGGATTGAAAAAGAAATTCTGTCAGTCCAGAAACAAAGACCATCCAAAAGCAGAATCCATAGTTATTAATATAAAAATACAGTGTCAGATGGCTGTAAGATTTCTGAAGGCTTGGGGCTGGCAATAAAAAAACAACCTGCCTCTCATTCCTTGAGACTGGAAAGAGATGTATTTGCACTGCCAAAGCACAGCAATAGAGATTTCATTCTCATCCTGTTACCATCGATCATCACCCTGCCAGGCACAGACACACACACAATTTCAAGCAGTCTGGGCCACATCCTTATTTAGAAAATAGTCTCAGCTTCCTTGTACTTTTGCTTGGTGCCCGCTCATGCCATGCAGTACATTAACATAACAGCTGACAGAATTAATCATCAGTAATAAAAGCATTTGCATGACTTGACCTGTATAATCTATTTGAGGACATCTCTCTCTTGCCTATTCTTTCACTCACCCTCTGTGTTTATGTCTAGTTCACTTATTCTTACCCATCATCTGCAGATCAATTTAAACGTGCTGCAGCATTACGGTGATTGCTGAGCTGCACAGAAGAAGTTACTTTTGACAGTGGCTACACAAAGCAGGTCAAAGATAGCTGCAAAGCTGGTTTTAGGCAGCCTTTTTCTGGTTTTCTTTCTCTTAATGAAGACCTGTGTTGGAAAAATGTCACCAAAAAATGTTCCTCCTTCCCCAAAAAATCCAATTGAGTTTTGAAAAAAAAAATCAAGAGGCCAAGCAAAAAAAAAAAAAGGGAAGAAAAAACTACTACTTGGAAATGAGCACAAGGTTTATTATGCATGGTGAGAGATGCCACTCTTATGTCCTGGTGTGTTATTGTTGTTAGTGAAGTRTATTTAATGTAATCAAAGGACACAAAAAGGAAATGTTCAGAYTAGGGCAATGAAATTTTTTACAGCTCTTTGGGCCTTCCTTATGGAAAGAAATTAAAATGCCTGATTTTATTTCATGTGCAATGAAGTAAAYGATGAGGACATGAGTAAGTTTGTAAAGGACCATTCAGGAAGAAAAAAGGCAACAATTTCCATTTCAGCTATAATGCAGGTAGAAAGATGGCTTTCTGGCTGGACAGGTTGTAGARAGGAGGCAAGTCAAGCAACAGGAAATTGCTTCTCATGAAGCTACACATATACATGTTTTCCCCTGGGAAAACTGGTTTATGTTACTTCCCGAGGACTTACCCCAGGAGTCTTGTATTGGTGGGATCAACTGAGGAGAGGCACTGCATGGCATCTCAGCTGACAAGCTGTGAGAACAGATCTCYAACACTGCTCTGGCTCTTCCTGCTCCCCTGGGTGCAGGCGACATCCGGAATGTGTGAGGAGAATCTGATATTGTGACTGACATGGAGAAGGATTCCTTTCTGCTCCTACCTTCTCATGCACATGGTGTGACTATCTAACCTTTCTCAAGAAAGTTAAAGTACATGCAGATGCAATTCCTCGTGCTACTTTTAAATTTGGAAGCATGCAAACACATGCAAGAATGGCATGGCCAGGAGACCTCAATTAGGGAATTAGCATAACTGCTCCTTTGGAATAGCCTAATGATTATGGGATACATTCTCCACCTGAGCCAGAAATGTATTTCCCTTCCTTATCTCCACGTCGTGTTGATAGACTCCACTTGCACAATTTTTGCCTGGGAAAGTATTGCTGGTGAAGATGAATAAATTGAGCCCTACCTTACTGAATAMACTTCCTACTTGTTTTGCCCATATACTATCTATTTCCAGATGACAGTTTTTCCAGCTGTGTTTTATTGATAAATTTGCTCAGTACATCTCTTATTTCATACTTGGTGCCATGCCTATGGAGCTGCCCCAGATAGAGTTGTGTGGGGCTGTGCAGAGTTTCTGTATGCTGGCTCTAGGAAATGATTAAGCTTCAAAAGAAGGTATTAATTAGGTCAGGTTCTGGAAACAAGCTCAGTCCTTCAAAAACTGCACATCTTAACACTGGGTAAATCTTCGTTGCTAGTTTATTGCAAAAAAGAAAATCTCAAATTAGAATTTCTTTTTTTTTTTTTCCCTTTTTCTGAGTCCAAATAAAGGGAAATGAATTTTTACACAGATAAACAACTTTGGAATGGATAGGAAAAGGTTTGGTTTAGTTTGGATTTTTTCCTGTGTACAATCTCCTAGACCTTAATGACAGCTCTCCCCTGAGACTTAAAGCTATTGATCCTAACTTGATTTTTTAGAAATATCAGTTTTTTTGGTTAGGCACTGTGGTGTTGCATTTAGCAGTTGAACAAAGCCATTCACCAATTGAAGAGTTTCTGCAGCTATTTTAATTCACTTTAAATGTCCCACGTGTCTTCTAGAGGCAGTCATACAGTGGCCAGTAACAGTGCTTTTGGCCTGTCATATTTTCTTTCCTGCAGCCAGTTTCTGTTGTTTCTGCTCAGTCTGTTGTGTCTGGATTCACTTGAAAGCTCCAACTATCTGAAACTGAAGGGGTTTTGAGCAAACATATTTAGAGAGCATCACTTGCTTCAGCTCAGTGTGAAAAGAGCTGACCAACAAGAAACCAGCCAGAAGGCTCARTAATTTACGTTTAGTACACGGAAGRGGATAAGCCAGCTTTTCATAGGGTGGAAGGCAGAAAATAGCCAGCAAGCCATAATTATGAAAGGAAAAGGACTGAGTGAAATTCTGCATAGCTGGAAGCCTTCAGTAGCATCAGTGGTGCTGAGTATGTAGAAAGAAGCCTTGACATTTTAAAAACAACAAATGCAAGAAAAAAGAATGTTTATTATAAAAATATGTAAATATGCATAAGAAATTCATCTCACAACACATTGTAAAAACTTGAAAAGAGAAACAAAAAAGGTTAAGGCCAGCAGAGATAAGAACAGWGAGATCTTTAATAGACTAGGAGTAAAAGAACTAAGTTGGTGCATATGTTGGAACAAATGGTCAAGTTTAAGAAAATGGCCAAGTATTTGACRGTAATGAACAAGGGAGAATGTCTGATATTAGTGAGAAAGTTTGGACAATGTCTGTTCAAGAATTTTACAGGAACTGGCTGAGAATTTCTCTGAACTCCYTCCTTGAGTAATTTTTGATTGTGGTATTTTGTTTTTCTTCGGCAGATGTTGGAATAGGGGAAAACCTGGGAGGAAAGATTACAATCTTTTTGGATTGTGCCAATATTTAAAACAGGTAGGTAAGGTGAAAGTTATTACATGAGCGCTTGTCTCTGAATCTTAAAGAACATATCCATATATCTCTCACCAGTSTTAAGAGAGTGTATCTGTATTGCACAGTACAGCTTTTGGCTGAGATAATATCTTAGTTTCAGGAACAATGTAGCTGTATCAGTGCAGCCTCTGCCCTATTTTAATTAGCTTGGGCATACCACTGTGCTGATGCAGCTGAACTGTTCCCAGTTCTGGAGCTGGTTCAGTTGGAGTTATGTCAGGTATTGTAGCATACTTTGGTGTTGCACCATAAAGACAGAAAGGATAGRATCCATATGTCTGGCCGTGCAGTACAATGCTCAGTGAGGGGGTCATACTTGCACCAGTGAAGAAAACTCCCAGCTAGAACAACAGGCAACAACTCAATATAAGTCTCACTACCCTTCCAGCAGGATAATTTGTAATTGTCGTCAGTACTCGTGCACTTGCAGTGTTACAAACAATGATAGATGAGCATTCATGTGAAATGTGRTTCAGATGTTGCCACTATATCATGTTCTACTTTGCACAAGATTTCTTAGTGCAGATGAAGTGAACAAGGCAGTGCCAGCCTTAATGATTTATGTGCACAGAACCAAAGGGGGGGGGGGGAAGAGAGAAAACTCTTTATTAGAAAGGGAAAGAAAAATAAGGAAGACATTAAAAAAAGCACCATATAATTTGGATCATGGTCTGTTAAAGAATAGAGGATGGGATCTCTCATTTGTATATTATTTTGTTTTTCTTTTCTGTAGCTGAGTCTCTGCTAAGTCTCTTGGAGTCTTATGGTATTTCTTCCACACTAACTGCCATGAAAGCTATTATCCTAATTGCACAGATAATTYGTGCAACCCATAGGCTAGTACTTAGACTTGGCTTTCCCTGCTGCCAACTWTTTTTTTCCCCCTGCRGATTTTCTTCCTTGTTTAGTGCCACACTCCTCATCTTTCTCTTTTCCTTCCTGCTGTGAAMGTATGTTTCTTTCTGCTCTCTCTAAAACTCCTCTTTCCTGAGGAAAAGATATCTGGGGTCCTGCAGAACCATCCACAGGCTGCTCATAAAGGGGAAAACAGCWTCTGCAGGTTCTGCTGGCTGCCTGGGGCAGCACTCTCCCAAGTTACCCCCAACAACGCCCTGCTAGCTGAGAGGCTTCATTGGTTGTTCATGCAGGAGTGGCTATAATGGTTATCTACTCCTCAAAGCCAGCATTTCCTGCCCCAGTATACCTTTATGATGCCTGGGAGATCAGCTTGCTGAGTTGTGGTTCAGGCTCTGGCATCACTGGTGCAGTYTGTGTTRYGTKCAGATGYCTGCTGGCCCTGGGGAACACCCTGCCWCTGAATGYGYATGGTCCCTGTTTCAAAGAACATCAGTGCCCTGACTTGAATTCATTTATTTGCTTTTGTCACTAAAATGACAAGCAGATAAAATTCATTCTTCAGACTAGAAGTAAGCCCAGTTGGGCACAACAACAGATCTGCCTCCAAAACAGAACAGAATTTGCAGACTCCCATCATCTCCGCAGCATTCAAGAACTTTCACCCCTAGGTACGAAACATACCTTCAACATCCCTAAATGTGTGCATAAAACCTTGGGAACAAAGCCGTGGGAAGAAAGAATGAGAAAGACAAGATATTGTCAGTATCTATGGCTCCTGCAATGAAAGGGGAAGAGGGAGGTAAAGTAGTAAGGGAAGCCCAAGACTATTTCATGGTGGCAGGAAGGCTTTCTTTCCCAAGCTAACACCCAATCTTCTTTACCACGAGATTAAGGAAGAAAGAAATACAATCTCCATGATTAGTTCCAGAATTTGCCGAGAGATGCTTAGCTCTGCTCTCATAGAAATGCTTTTGTGTGTTTGCACATACTTTTTAATGTCTTTGGCAACCTCCCATCACTCCAATATATTCACTGCATGCATACGTGTYGTATTAGTCACTTATATTTGTCCTTTACCTTCTCTCATCATGTCAGCAGTATCAGCTTCTGGAATTAATTTGATGTCCTCTTTCTTCATTTTTATTGTAATAAACCAATCCTTCTCTTGCAATATTTTGGGTATAATATGTCTAACCCTTACAATTTGGAAGTTTGGTGTTTTKCTGGTTTGAGTTTGTTTTGGTTTGGCTTTTTTTTTAGTAAGTCTTGTTTCTAGAGTCCTGTAGGTTTCATTTGAAAATTAATTTGCCCTAGGGAATGCAGAAAAAAAAGTGGGAGCAAAATTGAAAACTTCTAACAATCCAAAGCTAATTGAAACACTTGCACAGCTGTGATTATTCTACCTTGTGATTTTTATACCTGCCTAATGATTTTTGGACTTTTGAATGCATAGAGCTGATGCCTGAGCTTCAGTCCCTGTTGCACTGAGGGGACATGGTCTTCACATGCTGAAATTCTGGCACTTCTTAGGGAAGAAACCTTTTCTCCAGMGGTAACTCTGCCCCACAGTTCAGGATGCTGCCCATGTAAAGAAAGGAAAAAATTCTGGGCAACAGAAGTTCCATCAGAAGGAAGAGAGGGGTTCTCTTTTTTCCCCGTAATTGCAGTTGGATTTTTGTTTATCTGTATTCTGCCTGGGATTTTTTGCTTTCTCAATCATTACCTTCCTGCCTTTGCATTGCAAAAAGCCTGCACAGAGCAGACACGAGTTTTCACTTATTAGACAGGGATAGTCCATTTCTGCAATTTAGATTTTAACCTCACTGGATCAAGAAAGAACTTACTCCCGATTTAAATCTTTACAAAGTAGGAAGGAATTGGGTTTATGTCATCCTATGTTTCTCCTGAGYTTTTTCAATGAGTACAGTCTTGTTGCAGCTCTGTAGGCAGAGCCCAGGGTCTGTCAGCACGAACTGCTGGTTTATCTGTCSTGTGGACAACCCTGCTCTGCCAAGTCTCAGCTCCAAGCCAGTTCCCAATACACACACTGTACTGTGCAGCCCAGTACACATGCATAGTTGAAGTAAAATAAGTATTTTCCTGCATTCTCTGCACGTATTCTGTATCTCTGTTTCATACAGCTATGGTAGAAGTTATTCCAAAAATGAAGGTGCTAAAAATATCAAGACTKTAGAATTGAAATAGCATCCACATACCACAGCCTTTTTTCCCATGAGATGTATGTCCTTCTTATCAAGAAAAGTTAATAAGACTCTGTACACAACCACATTGCAAACAAAACAATATCACACTTCTTTTTTATAATGTATTTTTTAACAGCATGTACACAGACATTTGGCTAATAATCATTGGAAGACATGGCACAACACTACCCCATTTCTTGCATTTAGAACCAAAAAGTCTTTCTTCTTTAGTTTCATAAATTAAATACACAATGTGCCCCTTTTGGAAAGTGCACACCACATTTCCAACATTCAGTCATAATGAAAACCAGAAGGCCATAGTCTGGCTGCTCTGGAGCGTGTGTGCACTGCAGAGATGAGGAATAAGGCCATTTCCTCTGTTTGTGTGTCTCTTGTGAATGAAATGATGTCTCTGCAAAATGGTGGGGTTGAGAGGCTGAAGGGTCCATGTCTCAAGATTCAGCCCGAGTGCCTGGGACTGAGCAGGGTGTCTGCTCTCACTTTAGTTCAGATGGACATTGGGGCCAGGGGAAAGAAAAAACAGGGAAAAAAAAACCCCACTTTTGTATGAGCAAAATCAGATTCTAAAAGCTCTGTGTTGGAGAAATAGAAAATCTCTCTCTCATCTCATGTATGTTGATGTCAGGATCCTCAGGAGCACATTTTGGCAGCAGAGCCAAGCGGTCAAGAGGCAGGGGGTATGATGGAGACAGTACTGGCAGAGATCTGGGACAGCCTCACCACAGCTGAGCAATGAGTGGGCTGCCGGGGAAGTTCAAGAGAGCCCCTGGCACTGTAGGARCTCCAGCAGGGGGGAGTCAGAGCACTTCCCATCTTCCCAGGTGCCTGGGAACCCTTGATGCCATCACCACTACCATGGGCAGCTACAGGAATGTGGCCCTTTGGCCTGCAGCACAACTCACCCATGAAACAGCAAGGAAGTGACTGCTATGGTCCACAGAAAATTGGACAGGAATATAGCACACTCTTAGCTAATATACCTAGAAGTCTGCTGAAGGCATTGGAGGCAAGCCAAATACTTTTCTTCCTCTGTAAATACATATGATTTCCCTCTGTCTGTACATGACACTGCTGGACTAGAACAGCCACACACTGTACCAAGATGTACTTTCCAAACAGTAATCAAATTTGCCTCGCTTATGCTCACATGCTTTTTGGTTATTCTTTCTGAAAAATTCCATCTAAAAAGTTTCTTTTCGAGACTGTTTGACTTGAAAGGAAAATGTTGTAGAAATTCGTAAGGGGACTCTGTGGAGGTTTGTAACTGAAGATGTGCAGAGAATGAGGGGGTAGGCCGAGAGAAAAGTATCCCAGGCAGGGATTGCTGGGCCAGGAAGCAGGTGCCAGGCTGGCACTACAGAAAAAAAAAAAAACCACCAGGAGCTGGTGCTCGGGTGTCCCTCTTTCAATCAGGATCTGCCTGTGCAGAAATCCACCTCCTGCACCTGCACCAGACAGCATGACTGTGTGGAAGACCAGCTGAACCATAAATAAACTCTGCTGAATCTCAGCCCTTTTAGGGTGCAATAAACACTATTAAAGAACATGACTGACAAGGGAAGAATCTTATGGTGAGGGAAGGATTTGTTGCCTCCTCCATGTTTTGCTTAACAAATGGAAAACTCTAAGGAGGAKAGAGCACTAAAATACGTATGCAATCTGCTTAGAGACATGGAAARTCAAAGGAAATGTGCAGTTGACAACTAAGCACAGGAAAAAGAAAACACTGTTGTGCTAAACACATTACACAGCTCTCCAAGGGCTTGCAGAAGAGAGCACTGAAAACTCCAAATGAGGCCAGCATGCAGCGAGCAGGACTGAAGTTTATTTTTTAGGAAGTTCCTCAAATTCGAACATTAGACTTTACAAAATAATAAAGGGACAAATTAAAAGACCACTAAAAGAAAGAAATAATTCTAAGAATCGAATCCATTTAATCAGAAGGCATAAATTAATGGCGTGACTGGTGCATCTAGATCAAAACTCCAGATCACATTGTTAAAATAAAACTGTGGTTTCTYTGCTAGCATAGAAATAGTTCTTACAAAATATTTTCTTCATAGATAAATAGAACAATCCATACATTCACAGTCTATGAGGGAAATGAGAATTACATTGGAAGTACAAATAAACACATAGCTTTGGTTTGGCACTATGTGCTGCTGAAATACACTTAGGTTTGTGWGCACCAGAGRTGGATCCAGATTCCGGTAATTTTTRATGCTACATGAAGCTAACTGGCAAGGCAGATCTGATGGTGTTGTTCACATCTATTTGCCCATTTGGAGCAAGCACAAGGGATCTTTTGTTCAACCACACTTCCTGCAGTGGATGAGRAATAAAGCTCATGTTGCTGTCAGGGTGGCTGTTGCAGGGAATCCATTGACATGATTAAGGCATTACAATGGCAGAAAAGGAAAAGAGATTTTTATCTATCCATTATCTCCCCGGTTTTTTTCTGCCAGGTAACATTTTTTTCTGCCAGGTAACATTTTTTTGTATGCCAGGTAACATTATCTGTTTCTGTCTTTATAGAATCTTTTTAATCACAGGCAAACCTGTCTTAATGTGAGACTAAGAATAACATCTATATTTAGGGAGATTTGGAAGGTGTCATATTTTAAAAGAAAACCTTGGGAATGGAAGATTTAGGAAAATGTTAAATAGTTAAGATATGGCCAAGCAAATAGTTGTTATTACATCTAGACAGAAGACTTTGCAATGAAGAAATGTTTATGGAGATTTCATRCTTATAGCTTGGCTACAAAGGGAAGATATGGACAGAAATGGAGCATGTGAATTTATAGAGCACCAATTATCCAGCACTAGCTCTGTGCTCAGACACCCCTAATGCATAATGGATGTGACATACCTTATTCCACTTTTTAAAGTAAAAGTGGGAGTTTTCCTATGAATACGTAAATCCAAGACTTTGCCCTCCATGACAGAGTGATGGGGGGAGGGAAGAGACAGTTTGCAGAGAAATRCCTGTTCCTAAACTGTTAGCACAACCTGTGTCCTTCATGAAAGCAAGTGATCACAGCAGGTCCTGAGGACGGTTCAGGATGATGCAGTGAAGAAAAAGGACTGGATAAGGTGGGCAGGTGGGAACACAGAGCTCTAGGATACGAAAGAGGACAATTTTCCCAGAGAGTAGTRAAATTTCAAAACTCTTTAATTCAATGCAAAATCAACCCAGCAATAGTTTTCAGCAGCCATACGTACCTTCTTATGCAAATCCTGTTCTAATTCAACCCTGTTCTGAATAAAAATTTGTCCCACTAAAACCAAAATCTGTGTGGTTCAAAAATACTTCTTACAATGCTTGGTGAAGAATRAATTCCTCTTTTGAAAGAAGATAGGAAAAACTGATTTGACAGCCAACACAGAAAGAAGAGCAGAKCATTCTTCCCCCCAGAACAATAACACCCAAAGGACTGCACGGATTACTGTGAATGTTAATATAAACAGGGAGGCACTGGAAATCTATACCTGGTATTTATTTGTGAATTCAATCATGACAGGGAGGGAGGGAGGGAGGGAGGGAGGGAGGAAGGAAGGAAAGGTAAGAAACTTTAAGGTTCCATGGCGTCATTTTAATCCTTTAGTACTTCTTCTACCAACTGCAGGAAGAACTGTAACGAGAAAAGGTTTGGAAGTTTGAAGACAGTGAATAAATTTATTCTACCAAGTAATTTATTCAAATAGTGAAAGGGCTGAGTCATGGTAGTTTTCCAGCAGAGATAAGCATATAGAGAAATAAATTAGATGAACACAGATTAGGAGGTGAATGTTAAAATATTTTTTGATTTTTTTTTTCTCATGTTCACAACACTCAGTGCCTGAAATGTGAAACTCCAAGTGCATTTATAAGACCCGGATTCAGATCATCTTGACAATTGGTGGCCATCTCAGCATTGTCTCAGCAGCCTAAGGAAAAGAAAAAAAAATCTCTTTTAGACAATAATGGGAAAATATTAGTAATTTCACACAAAAKGATATAATTATATAARTTTAATTAAATTCAATTTCTTTAGYCAYCAGCATTAACACATAAAAYTGAAGTTTTGCTATTGACTTCAAAGGAAGAAGGACTTAATCCTCAATCATATTTTTCAAGTGCAATTTTAGGCCCTAATGCAGAACCTTCTGAAGGTAACAACAAAAGACTGTGRGTGAAGTCAGCAGATTTAGTGGGAGTAGGTGGTGGTTTAACAATACATAAAAGAGCTACTGAAAAATATGCAAGAATATTTTTCAAATCTTAAAAAATRTCTGTTTCAGATTCCACACAGTATATTGGTTACTGAGCATACATCAGTGAGTGAAATTAAAGGAGTGTTTTGAASTTTGAGCCTTCTGCTTCTGGAGTAAGTGAAGTTTTGCCTCCCATTTCATTGTAAATATAAAGTCCTAGTCCTTTATAAAGCAGCAAAGCAGAGAAAATCATGAAATATTTAGTAACACTATATTGCTCATTTTTTCATGAAAATGGCATGCTTTTTCATGAAAATTATTCGTGTGTGCTAGAAATGGTCCTTGTTTCTTTTTTATGTAGTTTATTGCAGAATACGCTTATCTCAAACAATTACTGATAAGTTATATGAAGCCACATTCCATTAAATGCTCACCTGATAGTTTTAATTGGTTCAAGAGAGGCTGGAAAAGCACACTCATGGGTAGAGGGCGTGGTACYGGATTTGGTATCTTTGCTTTTCTTCCTCTTGCTATGCAAATYTGTCCTTTTCAAAGAGGCAATGAAGAGCCATATGTGTTTACTCCAAATAAGATCCAAATTCAAGGGCGACCCTCCTGCAGCCAGGCAGTAGTCCTTTCTCACACCAGATGTCCTGACTCTCCTGCGAGTCCCTCAGGCAAGGCCATGGATGGTGTCCATATCAATCACGGCCAATTCTTCCTCATAAGGCAATGTTGGTAGGGTGCAACTGATAAATAACAGGTGGTCCCTGCAAAGGAATGTAGGCACATAACAAAGGCTGTATAGGGTTAAAACATTGGGATTTTGCCTGCAGCTGTCCACAATAAATATGCATAAGTTCATTTTTTGCTTAGTTATGGATTCATCCACCTGTTTTCCTAAGAGTGCCAGACATTTTGAACTCTAATTATTACCAGGTCCTATCCAAGGTCCATTTCAGTTAACACAAAAGAAGTTGTCAGTGATCTTGGGGAGCAGGGATCAAGCCATATGGAACAGTTTCACTACCATATTTATATTACAGATTCTATTTTTTGACCTTATGTTTGCTCTTCCTTCAAGACACATAAAAATTCTGGGCTGTTCGTATTTCCAGGGAGTTTTTGAAAATAAATCTGTGCTCCTGTTAAATTATTCCAACAGATATTGTTGCAGGACCACAGAGTAGAGAGTTCAGAGCTGCAGCAACAGTGAGCAGAGATGGATTGTGCTTTGCTGATGGCTCCCATCTCAATTCAGCCTCCAGACTTTCTCAGGTCAGCCTTCACACTCTCTCCGGAGCTGCTTCAGCTGCAGCACAACATTGTCCATAAAGGAGATGAAGTGYTGCTGCCACAGAAATGAGCACACATCCTTCTCCAGACTGCCTCTTCRTTCCTGATGCTTCATGCTTCCTACCTGTTCTCTTTCACTATGATCTTACCWGTTTATGTCTGACAATTTTATCTCAATTTTCTTGGAACTCAGGTAAGGCCATAGGGTATCCTGCAGGCATAGCTCATCAGTAAATCCACAGGTGGAATCACAGCCCTCAGAAATAGAACTTTACCAGGAAAATATCTGTAATCTGTGAATGCTCCAGAAAACTTCACATTGTGGTTTAACAAACTAAAAAACAAACAAAAAACCAGCAACAGCAAAGGAGTACCTTGAGGTGAATTCTCATGAGCATAACTGAGCAGCTCTGTAGATGATCAGATGTACAAGCTATCAAGCATAACCAGTTTCCAGTGAGTTTGAGATCCAGTTTATAAATCTGGAATTGCATCACATAATATACTGTATTTAATAATACATTTAATTATGTAAGCCATTATATTGTGCAACCTGGTCTTCTCTATACTCCATTTTCCCTCTTTGTGAAGCAATCAGTGAAGCAATTTCTCAAGCATGGCTACTGACAATTATTATGCCTTATTTTATAATAAAACCTCTAGTTAATCAACATCAGACKTATCCCTTTTTATTACTGCTTATTACATTAAAGATGTTGGCTAGTCCTGAAACTGAGGCGCTAGAAATGTGGTTTGCATGTTCCCTGACACCTCTCTGCACAATTATGTTCTGGTGTGAGTCACTTGGTATGATGATGTTTGTCAGCCAGGTTTTGGAGGTTCATGGACGTGATTAGGTGACAATGTCCCAAGAGGCTGGTGCACACAAAAGAAAAAGAAATACRTCTTCTAGTCTTGGCCTAGACTTTTTTCTTTAATATGCCTTTAGTTATTTAAATTTCTTCTTTCCTACTTTTACTTACGTTAGCAGACTAAGCTAAAATATCATTAACAGTTTTCCTTTCTTCAATATTTAAATTTATGTTACATGTTAGTTAGATCTTCTTACGTGACCTGTCAGCAACAGTCAGTGGTTTGGAGAAAAAAAAACAAAACCAAATAAGGAAGATTATTCCCACTTTTAAAATTCCCATTTGAAAATGGTTTGCTTTTAAAAGGCTGGAACACAAAGTTTGAAATATCAGCTCTTAATAATAGAAAGGCGAGCCAGGAAGTATTTGCTTGGTSCTGACCACTTTTCATGCAGTATTGCCATGGTTATTTGAACAAAGAGAGATGGAGTCACCCCATTGGATCTGGATATGGAATAGGGCTGCAAGAAGAGGATGCCCCAGCAGAGGCTGAGGAGAGCTGAGCTCTTGGTGGCCCAATTAACTGGTTAATGGTTGGTGTCCACTTAACTGATCCATCATACTGTCTCTTTCAAAGTGCTCTGCAACGAAATCTGAGATCAGATCTACTGTCTTGATAGATGTATTTTTTAAAAATAGAAAGAGTGTTAATTTCAGCATAAAAACACTGCAGCAATTTCAGCTTCTGAAAGTCGCTGAATTCTGTGGATGTCTAATTGTTTACTCACTTTTTTTTGAGACATCAGCATTTTAGAAGAGWTTATATACCCTAGTTACAGATTTTACTGAAAGATATTGTATTRAAAGACAATATATGTAACAGAATATTAAATATTAAAACACAAGGCTCATTGCATTTTATATGTATCATATAATTATTCTTGCTATTAATACTGTAAAATTGATTGYTAAATTATAAATATTTTCTAAAGTCCTGAAAATAAGACATCTGATAACAAGAAAATCTCATGTAACAGTTAAAGCAATTTCCATATTTCCTAGTGTAAAGAAAGCACAGAAACCTAAGTTGAATGCAAACTGAACAACCAAAGGAGAATAAAAATACATATATTTGTTAAAGACTTCTGCAAGCTGATTTGACTCTGTGAGTAGAAGCCTGGTAATAGTCAATGAGACACCTGATTAAAAATAAGAATTGCTAGCAAGCAAAACCTGAAATAATTCTTCGCACAAGTATGGATGCTGTCACTGAGCCCTGGGCCCAAATGCCTTTCAGCTTTTTCTGGTATGGCTGAGAAATTTTAAGAGCCAMATTTTCCTTTTAAACTAATACTCAAAAATAAAAATACAATAAGACTTCCAGCAAAGAAACTCCTGGGAGCTTTTAATTGGATTTTGCTACAGCAAGTCAGACTRTACTTACTACTGCTGAGAATTAAAAAGGTAATTAACAAAAACCAGGCAGAGGTGCTTAACTGGATGAACTGGGTTGCATCTGTACAGCTCATATGCAATCCAAAAAGACTGCCAAGACAAGCTGAAGACAGACTTAAGACTTTGCTTTGTATTTTCCTTGGATATACAAATACAGGCACACAAGATTAAAGCTACATTTTTAATAAAGTCCTATAGCTAAAATACCTGATGCAAGATTGCACTCAGCTTTAGAAGCCTGGCCCACATCATAAACTTTATGGATGAGAAGTTAGTAATTGATTTGGCTCTGTGTAGAAGACAAAGCCTTATTTCTCAGAAGCATCAGCATAAGCCTATAAAGGGACCTGTAGTTTATGGGAAAAACATGCATTGTAGAAGCATACTGATTTTACTGTAAGTGATCTGCTTCAGAAGAAAAGTTCTGCATAGAAATATCCCCTGAACTGAATAAAAACATGAAGCATTTATTCCTAGTATGCCTGGTTTTTTTTTTTTTTGTTTGTTTTTTGTTTTTTTTTTTTTTTTTTTTTTTTTGAGGTTATCCCATACAATAAATTTGGAAAGAATCACCCTTAAAAATTAACTGGTCTTAAAAAGCATCACTAATAACTAATTTTAAAATCTAATACATATATGCAAAGAGAGCTTAACGTAGCAAACAACTTTTGAATTTTGCAGCAAGTTATTTTCCTTGCAGGTGAGCATCCAGAATAATTTCAGCATAARTGGGTATCAATAAGAAAAGACTTCCAAGAATACTAAGCAAGAATTTATCCCTGCTTTTCATAATATTTCAAAARTAATGATCTTAAGAACGTGGAATAGAATAAAATACATAGTACTAATGCTAGAAAACTAGTTTTGTTTTATCTAGTTAATAATAATTTTGCTGCAAATGTGTATGCCAGTATTTTAATGACACATGTCTTTGATATGCATCATTAAATTATATCTTATAAATTTTATAATTTAAGAATTCTTTTAATTGCATCTTGAAAGAGCTTTAAATAATTTGAATACAATGGCGTAAATGCAGTTTAACTGAAAATCTAAACTGTTTTAGTACTGAGTTTGGAATTTCTGTGTGTCCTGAGATACTATGAAAAGATTTTGATATTCAGAATATGAAGAAGTAAATAATTAAGTATAATTTTTCTACCAGATGAATTCACTGTTCACTGGTGTTGATACTTCATTGTTTTGCATCTGRTGTAGTCATTTAGAGATGTGCAGAGTCAGTGCAAAACAAAATTAGAATCACATTTTTCCAAATCCCTTTATGGAGGTGCTCAAAATGTAAGGCAGGAAACTGGAAAGTCACTCCCAGTGTCTTGTGGATCTCCTATGGATACTGGGCTGGATTCTAGCTTTATTCAAGCAAATTCTTCAGTTCTGAGCCTTTTTATTGTTARTTCACAGTCAAAGATGAGATATATGGACCTGAACTCAAGAGTTCAGCCATGTTCAACATGGTTTCTTTGAAGAAAAGGTAAYCAGTGGTAAATAGGGGCAGACTCTCAATTATTCTCCATGGATGTTTCTTTAGGCATTTGCTGGAATTCTTACAAGAGTCAGCTCTTTGTGCTTTGCTGGACAGAACATGCACGAAAATATTTTCAAACTAAATGCAGCTGCTTCTAATCCTCTGATAATTCAATCTACATGCATCCCTAGCTTTAACATGAACCAAGCCATCTGTAAAATGTTAGTTACATTAGAAGACACAAATCTAGTTTTTGACCAGATCCCAGCCAATCAGTATGTCATTCTTTCTTTGATCTTTGTATTTTCTGGAATAATGGCAAGAAACCAAACCAAAGTCACCACAAAATCAATCCAAGCCTTAATACACTCTTAAAACTACTATGAACAGATTTTGATGAGGGACTTCACTGCTGGTAGAGTTTCTCTGCTTGAGGCATGCATTCCAGTGGTGATTCAAATTTTTCTGCTGAAATGAGAGGATAAAGTGTACTTGCAATTATATAGCAAGCAGTAGGAATCCTAAAAAAGATAATTTTATTTTTAAAGGCATATATGGCCCTCTTTGTCTTATTTCGGATGAAATCCAGACCATTTTTTTTTAAATAACCAGTAAAGACAATGCAGGAACTAAATGTTGGAAGAATGCTAAGAAAAAGTAAAATGTAGCCAATTCCAAGTAGACCAAAAGAATTATATTCATATTGTATATTCACATTATATTCAATAAGCACATTCATGTGCTTATTCCATACTCTCACACTTCAGGCTATAATGTGGTTCCAGTGACATTTACAMGTAACAGTTTGGATTTAAAAAGCCSAAGGTTGTTTTATTAAAARRCAATGAATGTGCATGAGAAATGCCATTCTTTTCGTGAAAGTCCCTTTTTGCATCACGTAGTGTCCTTCCATTTGTGAAACATATATTATTGAGTAGGATTTTCACTACCCCACATTTATGTAAATGAGAAATAGTTAAGTAGGAATGGCCATAAAACACTGCTGCTGGAGTAGGGCAGTGTTTTGATTTTTCTTGGTGCAATTGTCCAAGCAAGGGAGAGATAAGCAGAGTATGAAACTGGTGTCTGCCCACCAACTCCTCTCTGGATCTTGAGGAAAGACAATAATACTGGAAATGCCCTCAATTTTTTGGCTACATACAAAGATGATTCAAATGCAGCTCTTCACTTGCAGCTTGTTTTGAGCAGAGTTCCTTCTATGCGCATTAAATCATAAGGCACAGAAATCAAGAAAAAGATTATTAGCAATGCTCTATGTCATTTAAGGAGAGGCTACTCTATTCCTTCCATGCATCATTAATAAGTTTTCCTCCACATTTTTTTTTCCTCCCTGTTCCTGCAGTCCTGTACTTTTCTTGCCGTCTTATTACCTTCAATATACAGTGTTTGCAGTCCTCAAAACTTTTACTGATGTGGAACAAGCCAGAATAATTTAAAAGCTCTTCCAAACACCTGCCAACACAATCAAACTGCTACTACTTCATTTACCTGAAACCCTTATCGTCTATGTAGTGATATTTTAATTTGAGTTACTAAGGTCTACTARTGCCTGGACCTTTTTGCCTTTTCCACTTTACAGTCTCCTCAAAACAGAAGACTGGATGCTCATCCCCTTCTTCCATGTTGGTAAAGGATTTGGGCAGACTCCATCATTTCATCCACTCTACTCGTGTGGTGGGCCATAAAATGGTCTTTTCCAGTTTTATGATCAGTGCAGGCACCTGGAGCTCCCTGCTCTGAGGGATGCTGGAAGGCTGACATAGATAGGGAGRGACATGACAAAAAGAACATTCATTTCCAATCTCCTGGGCTTCAGAACATTACCTCAAGTACAAAATACAGTAGCAATCATACTGAAAATCTAAAAATACAAGAGGTAAGTCATTTCTACTTTTCCTATGCTGCCACCTGTCCTCTACCGGCAAGATTCTGGTTTGACAGACTTTGCAGAAGAGTAGATTTTGATCTTCATGAAWTGCAACAGCTGGAATAGCTCACCATGGTTTTCCACATGAAAAAAAAAGAGACATCTCTAAATCCTTTGTTTTTGCAGAGGAAAATAGTATGCATAGCCAGTACAATCTGCCTGGTGCATCTTTTATTCAAAACCAAAATGTCATTTGGTTCCTGCATACTTCAACGAAAGCATGAAGAGATACAGAATGAAAGAGGAAACCTTTAAAAGGCTTCCATACAAATGAGAAGAGCACCATAACATTTGAAGCCACTGTGAAGCCATTAGAATTTTTTTCAGTTTAAATTTGAAACAAGGAACCTTCAGAAGATCACTCTCAGTTGTTAAGTGAGACTGTAACAGCCTGGCAGGGCCATCTGAGCCCTGAACAACCTCTTATATCTCACTGTAAAAATGAAGATTTTGAAAGGATTAGCAGAGTACAGAGGAAATCAAATCATTTAGGAAGGTTCAGAAATGTCTCCTGTAGAGGACTGAGTTGCGTGTTCCAAAATGTGGTAAAGGAGTGTACAGAGCATGAAACACCATTCTTAATGTTACAGGAATGGTTAACTTGAGATATTTTTGCTAAATTTGACTGTACTGTCAGTGGTTTCCTCAACCATGAAGTCCTAAGGGAAACTTGCTCAAAGGGAAATATGGTTCAAACTTTATTTCCTTAAAACATACCTCTGAAAATATGGAGCTGCAGAACCTAATGTCAATGCCCTGAAGCACCAGTGGAAATCTTACCTCCATTGGTTGCTGTTCAAAGGATGAATTTATGAGCAACTGGATTTTAAATGAAACCTTTATCTTCAATGCCTGTTTCACAACATCAACATAACAATATTTGATTTTGAATGGCATTTTTCTTCCTCTTTTGAAAAACATTGCCTTTGTCTGTGACACCATTTATGCATCACATGATGCTCAGGAAGCAATTTTCTCMTATCCTGTCTCCAGCTTGTACATTCTCTGTATGCAGAGTAAATCCTGGGAGTTGTGGCCCTGATACATTATGGGTTTGGTCAGAGAAGAATGTTTTTGAAGGAGAAATRTCTTTATTCACCAATATTATACATAAAACAAAATAAAAGGACCAAGTTGCTCTACCTTTGTCTCCAGCACAATTTCTCAAGCATTACAAACCMCATAAAAGGACAAAGGATAGTTCAGTGCCAGTCCAGAGAAGCCTGAGCTAAGAAATACCTTTCCAGGATGAAGATCACAGACACTGAGATCACATGCCTGAAAGAAAATAGAATTTTTGACTTTCTTATGTTTTCAGGACCAAGTTGAAGAGATGGTAGCCAAGAAATGATTYAAAGCGTATCCACCCAAGTGAGGAAGGCAAACCCCAGGTTTGGACGCACACTGCCAGTGTTGCTGCCATCTGCTGTTTTCACRTGGAAGYATGGAAAATTTCAAATTACTTTTTYCTCCTACCACATTTTTTCAATGTTTAAATGCAATCATATAAGTAAAATTAGAAGGAAAGCTTTCTTTTCCCCAGTTCTTTATTGGATTGCTAATTTAATAATTTGATCTGAAAATTTTCCCTTTAATTTACTTTCGTTGCCTGTTTCAAGGCTGGGTTTAGGGTTTTTCGGTTGGGTTTTTTTTTAACACAAATTTCCATATATGGTAAAGGAAAGGGTCATCCACTGCTGCAGAAAGGCAAAGAAATAGATTAATAGGGGAAATAACGTRTTCATTTGGGTGTATTATATACATTCTATGAGTAAATTTTAATTGGATGACTTGCATAAATGGAATGTAAATGTGTCTACAGCACAGCATGGGTTTGGTGCTTTAAAAGCCAAAGTTCAACTCCTGATGTAATTAATTAGGCACTATAATTAGTAAATGTAGGGTAGGTAAAAGAAATTAAAACAAATATGTTTCATTAACAATTCTTCAGGCACAGGTAAATCTATTTGAAAATGAGTTCAGTCACTGCAACTGCATACTGCATGTCTGAGACAGCCTTATTAGGAATAAAGTAATAATCTACTGCCTTTGATTACCGAAAGACTAACTCCCTTGGTTACATTTGTTATGGATCCATGGCTAGGCATCATGGTACAAGACAGGTTTGAGGTTTCCTCTTTGAGCCTTTACAATTCTGGCACACAGCAAGATCACTGCTTCTGTTCCACTATGAGCCTGAATGACCCTGGAGGTGTCCTCAAAGCAGGAGATCATAAGCTGGGACATATGTTTTGATGACCATTACGAAACTAAGATTAGAATTTTAGTTTCTTGATTAATTGATCCTAATATTATTAATTCACAAAGACACAATCAGTTGCCTCCTYAGACTTGCAAGTGATACACCATTTTTGTGTGACCCATCTGAATGGTGTGTGCTCCTACATCTTCTCCTGGGAGTAAAGATAATAATAAATAATGTCTGATACTGTAGATATGGAGTATACCAGTGCCTAAAAGCTCAGTTGTACACTGTTGGTACCCAGAGAGCAGTCTTGCCCTTAAAGCTAAGTTACCTACATATAGATATTATGCAAAATTAGTCTCTTTCAATGGCAATAGAGTTTCTTTCCAYTTTATTTCAGTTTAGCCCATGCTGACCTGTTTATGGTCTTCATTCTCCAGCCTATGTCTTACGCTAACACTTACCTTGTTGGTGCTCTCAGCCCGTAGAACAAAGGATAATCCCTATGCTGCTCACTGAATTGGGGTGCTAACATTAACCTTTCTAAAGGAAAACATCACACACCTGACCTGCTGGCTAATAACCAATAGGATGGTTGTCACAGGTTAAAAATGTAGAAATGGAAATGGGAMAGAATCCCGAGCTCCCAGAGGGAACAAGGCCAAACATAAGAGATAAATCTATTGCTGARTCCGGCGTAGTGGAAAGACAATAAAAGATTCCTTAAACTAGGCAGAACAACAGGACAAAAGAAAAACAAAGCCTCCTAAACCRTGCCTGTTCCATTTTTTATTATGGGGTGGGTTGCAGACTGCCAGCCTGTTTTAAAATCAACACTTCACAGCAAGAAACTATACAGTAATGTATCACTTCTCTGCAGGCACTTCCTTCCCCTGACAAATGTTCAGGCGCAGTAATAGCTTAAACAGAACCGCACCGAGGGGCGACCAGCTCTGAGGAAGAAGGATCTATAAGGGTGTATTTATTTACAGACACACACAYAGGCACACAGGTTATTGTGCAGAGCAGCTCCTTATTGTGGATAATGAGCTGTGTGAAATGCAAARCTACGGGAGATGTTTTAACACTCAGGGGAAAAAAAATTAAATTCCACTTTATGCTAATTTATTCTGTCCCCAAGGGGGATCTCCATAAATTTCTCAGTTGAAAAATCAGCTCCTCTTCCAACAGTTTTAAGACTTACTAGTTAGCACTTCTTGCTAACATCACTAACCTGCTTGCCTTCCATTTTCCTAATTTTTCTAAGAAAGCAGAACAGRAAAGGAATTGTTCCAGAGCTCATCATAGTGCTCCTGAGTACAAGCTGAAGCACATTTTTTCCTGAGGCAGAAAATAAACTGCACCCTAATGTAAATGGCTGATACCAAGCCAATACACCAATTTATGCCTCAGCTAAATCCTTAACTTAGCACTTATGTAAGAYATTAGACTTTTATAGCTCTTGGACCAAGGTAGGAATTCATGAGGAGCTCACTAATTTGAGAAAACAACTGAATGTGCTTTTCAGTATGACAAACCAGACCACTTATCCAATTAGGGAGAGATGAAGGAAGTGAAATTCTATTTTTCCAGCTTTCTGAAATGTTTTTCAGGTTTYCTCATTTAATACGAGCTCAATACAAAGCTGCAGAATAAAATCTTTAAGCTGCTCTCTACTTAAAATGCTAAGCCTTTCTCCTCATGAGAAAAAAAAAAGGCATTGTGCATGCAGACTTTTGACTATCTCTGCTCAAATTCTGCCAATTTTAAATGCTTAGGAATCACACTGAATCTGYTCATTCCCCACCAGGGCTGGTGAATGAATTAGCACTAGAGCTCTGCTATTTTTCTCTTATTCAGTAGTCACATTTGTAGGAGACTACTACTTTTTAAATACATTAATGTAATGATGGGAAATTTAGAATAAGATAACAGAGATTTGTAGGTTCTAAATCTGAAACAAAATGCACATTTAATGAAGACTCCAGGAAATGATGCAGTCCTTACCCAAGTGTCATTAATGGCTTAGAATTTAAATTTTGGGGTAATCAACACAAAGAAGCCACCTGCAAGCTGGAATTTTYAGGATATGGATGCTTAGCACATCCTCAAAATGAAGCCATCTCTGTTGAGTCTCCATTATGGAGAACCTCACAAATCATTAGTATCTTTAAAAATTTTTGGCTTTTTCGACTGCCAGTARATTGTGTTCATGCTATTAAATGAAAACATCTCGGAACAATTGGGAACAACTTTGCAAACTGTCATGCAAATCTATTTGCAATAAACTGAAAAACTAAATGCTCAAAAGTAAAACAAGGATCAGCTCTATATAGCTGCAAAAGTTAACCTCTATGAGTTTTTATGTCAATCAAAAATGAAGTAGTAGCATTACAGAAATAAGACTATGACCCATCCTACCACTACAAAAAAAAAAGAAAAAAAGAAAAAAAAAAAAGTCTACCTATAAAGAACTCAGCCACTGGAAAGCTTTTGGCAAACTCTTATATTTTTGGGAGAGAATTTCTGTTCTCGTTTTTTAGCACAATGGGGGAAGACCGGAAGATGCTTAGGCATGTGTTAACATCAGCCTCTAGGAATAAAGCACAAAAACTGAGTGAAATGTGTACACTACAACATGGAAAAGACTGGCTTCTAAACTGCACATTATTCAGGAGCAGCTCGGTGTCTTTAACAAAATTAATGAGCATAGACACGGCAGTTAACTCATGCCCATTTTCAAAATTCTAGATTGCATTTTAATTTGAAATTCTCTTAGCTCTCCTCAAGTCCCTGACAAGACTCTTAGTGCCTTCCAGCCCATTCAGTKTTACAGGTGCTGATCCATGCCCCTGGGTAATTTAGAGGGACTGAATATTTGGCTGCTTTTTGGGGGAGGCAAAATCCCAGCCCAGAAAGAAAAGCCCCTGAGACTGTGTTGGAGGTAAGAGAAGTACTCTCTATAAATCAGGAAGGAGTAATTTAATTTTCCTCTAGGTCAGRGCATCAAATCTTTTCCCTTACATCAGCGACCCCTGGGAACTTGAGACTCCCTTGGGAGAATTAACAATATCCCATGCCTTACGGCAAGCACCAAAGCTGTTCCTCTTCAAAACAAGGCATGATGGAAAACCCCAACTATCTGCAAAGGAAAACATCTCAAACGAGCWTGGGGAGAAATCCTACACTGATTACACCACCACCTGTGGGTGGGGCAGAACTGGTAACAAATACCATCACCTCTTCTCCTTTTCCCAGATCTGCAGGTAGAACAGGAAAGAGGCAGGATCAGACTTCTGGGGCTAGATGAGACTTCAGGCTTTGACTGCTCGTTGCCATCTGGGRTCTTGCTATTCACCCTGAAGAGGTRCACCRGAAGAACTGYAGCAGGGAGGAGTCCTGCAMGAAGYACATTTCTCTTTCTAACCACTAAGATGAAGAGGCTCAGGTTCAGACTCCCAACTTCATGTACAAGAATCTCAGCAATTTCATTTTGTCATAATTTTATGCTTCCTCGGTGGAAAAATGCTTAAATGTAATTTATGTTCAAGCCACCAAAAAGTTATAAACAATTCCCAGGCTGAAGGCTGTCAAACTATGTCAATTCAAAAAACCAACACGACAAACACAGGTATTCTTGCAAGAAGTATTGTTGAAAAACCTGCATTCCAAGGAAAACGTGCCAGAGAAATGRAACAATGGGGGAAAAAMCAGCCTATTTCCTTCAAGGACTGTRTAAATATCTCTGGAATGTGAGTARCCTCCACTGTGTATTTCAGGGTGACCTCCTTCTGGGGTTTGCATTTTCCATAACTTCCATCTGGTAAGAGGRAGACTCSGTGTGTACATCCAGGTCCCCAGCTMGGGTCTGTCAGCCTTGCCTGCTGCAGTCAGCAACACCAAACTGATTTAGTGCAGCTGAGCCCCTGGCTCATTGCTCACCAGCTATTCTGAGAAGCAGAGCTCAGGCTTTGCAATGGTCCAGCTGCCTCCTGAACCACTGGGAATCACAAAGGGTCGGACTGCAGTGTAGGGGGAGGGAAAGCCGCAGAAAGGAGTTTRGATTTCCTGAACTGTGCATCTGTCAAACTGATGTAAAATTCCTGCCCTGTGGTATCACACTTATCTTTATTTACTATCTATATGTGCAATAAAACACTGGATATTTAGCTGATTTRAAAGTTGAGCTGGGATATTCCAAGTTTACTCCAATCTTGAATAGTGTTATCTTTCCTTAGCATCAAAACATAAACTAGATGGGGATAATCACCGAGATTGTTAAACGTTTGTAACAACTCACTGGGTCRTGTTTTGGAATCACTGTCAACAAAGAAACAAAAGTTAAACCTGTTAAAGCACCATAAATTTTCTCCCTCCTCCGAGACAAACATTARTACTACACTGCAGGTAAGAAATCACCCTTTCCTTAGGGTTTGCACCTGGAACAGTCATATAGTTAATCAGTTTACAGCTCTGTTAAATAACTTGCTAGACCTATCTGAAACCTACACAAGCAAGAGTATTTTTTTTCTGTAATTSTAAGTTCTTCTGCTCATCAGACAAGTAAAATTGTTAAAGATTATATACATGGCTACATATGTATTTGTGACAGATTTTTTTTTTTGCTGAAGTTGTGCTTGTGTCTTATCTATAGCACAATTACAACTGTTCTGTACACCACACAGACAAASAATAAATAAATTAATGCTTCAGTCAAAACTCCATCTAAATTTACCTAACATGCAGAATTTGGCTTACACTGAAGAAATTAACACARGAATGTAAAAGCTGGAATTYGCCATATTTTATTAAATTCTGCATMATGTTCACTCTTCAGAAATTCCCKTAAAAAGTCCCATAGACCTAAACTTCCTTTCCAAATTTCTTCAGTTTTGTTCAGCTCCTTTATTCTGCAGTAATATAGTTTTACTTTTAAAATAYTGGAACCAAATATTGGGCTTCCAATMGTACTCCAGTACCATACTCATGTTTAATATAAGATTATGCATAACTGGTTTTCTTTGCAGCACTTTAACCTTCTTTATACTTCTGTGCAAGCTCTGCACAACCCAGATAACCAAAGGTGTTCATTCATGTTCATAACCAGTTTCAGGAGGGATTAAGCATCTGGATAAGGATCTATGATGCCWTCTTCACCTCTGAACCTCAGTTTCCAATCTATAAAATAGAGGCAACATTTATGAACTTAAGGATGTTTGCAATACCTCACTGGACAATATATCTGAAGGATGGTTTTGAAGAGCTGAAGAAGGCAGCTGGGCTTGCTTTTTGTTTGGTTGGGRYTTTTTGTTTAACAAAACAGCACACCTGATGCACACAAGTCCCACCTGAAAAATTTACATAACGCTCTGGCTCGGGGGGAAGAGACTTTTTCTAAAGAAAATTGTGCACAGGTTCTGAATTCTCAGGGCACTTTTCCTTTGCTAGCTTGAAGAGATTTCTCTCGGTTACTCCCAGTGCTCTGAGCATCTTGGAAATCTGCCCTGAGGCAAGCAATAAATGAGGGGTGGGGAGATAGGACTGGAGCTGTAGTGCTTTGCTCTTCTGGCTTTGGTTTGTAAAATGAAGCATTTTAAAGGACATTTTGACTGGACTATACTGACTGCTGGACCCATTTCTTATAGCTAAAAGACCATGAAACTAGCCCATGTACAGCCATTCYACAAACATGGTCCATGCAGGACACRCTAATGCCTGTTAATAATTAAGAGCAGAATTTAGAGGCTGCTGGTGGCTCATTTATAGCAGATCRATTGCAGGGCATCTTTTTTGACGAGACTACAGGATGCACGTTGGTGGATTATTAATGTCGTTTGCAGGCAGCTGCACTCAAATTCATTGCTGTGGCAGCTGTTCAGTAAAATTTTCTGGAAAATCCAGTGGAGATTAGGTTTAGATGAAAAATTTCAAGGCTCTTTTCTCTAATATGAGCTAGCATAAACCTCCTGGGTTTATTTCATATTGAAGATCAGCAAGATAAYGATGCTTTTGCCTAAGCGGCTGGAAGGTGCTGGGAAATGTGGGCTGCTCCCAGCAGGTCTGTGCTGCTCTCCAGCTCCGCGTTCTCCCCAGTCCTGTTCCACAACATCCACAGCCTGTCATTAGAGRGCCCAGCTGCAAATGTCAGGGACGTGCTTGTGAGGCAATTACCCCATCTCTGTAACTGCGGCACTAGCCCTGAGCGCGTTACAGGGCAATACTTATAGMAAAACAGGATGTGGAGATGGGTACGGAGCTTTTCCTGACCAAGGACAAAATGCGTCATGCAACTTAATGATGTTGCTTAACATACGAAATCGCCCTGGCTGGGCGATTAGATAGCGTGCMGCATGACTGACTTGAATTTCTGGTCCTACTTTCTGTTTTCCCTCGACATCAAGCACATGGCTGGAAGTTACAGGAGACGGTCAGGAGCCCGGCTGCCCGAGAGCAGTGGGAGTGACTGCTTATGCCCAGCTGGAAGAAATGCGAGGGTACAGATGTGACAGTTCCTCTGGCTTAACATCACTGAGGAAAAACTTCCCCGAACTAATAGGAACAAACACTTTGAGATACATCTAAGAAAACCTGTTTTGATTGCTGGGGTGATTACATTAAATCGCCCAATTAACCCTCCCACAAGCCGCCCGATAGCACAAGTTTCCGAAGGTAAACGGAGCTGCAGCTGCTCGCCGGCCGGCCCCCGCCGGAGAAGGTGCGCTGGCCCCGTCCCTGCCGCTGCTCCCGTCCCGTCCCGTCCCGTCCCGTTCTCCCAGTCCCGTCCCTGCCGCTGCTCCCGTCCCGTCCCGTCCCGTCCCGTCCCGTTCTCCCAGTCCCGTCCCGCACCGCCCCGCACCCTCCCCGCCCGGGGCCGCCGCAGCTCTCGCGGGAGCCGCAGGCGCTGGGCGCTGCCCGTCCGCCGGCGGGGGCTGCGGCGGGGCCGGCCCGCCCGCAGGGGAAGCTGAGGCTGCCAGGGCGGGCGGAGTCGGAAGCACGACAGCACAGGGCGCTGGGGCGGTGCTGGCGGCAGGGGCGGGAGCAGCTCGGCAGTCGCTGCCGTGCTGGGGTCGCGGCGTASGGACGGAGTCGGGCAGCGCCGGCCCCGCAGCAGCACCAGCGGTAGCAGCGGCAGCGGCCGGAGGAGGAGGAGGAGSAGSAGCAGCTGCCGGAGCCGCCTCCCGCCGCCGAGCGCGGGGAGCCGCCGGAGCCGCTGYCCCGGGCGCCTTGTGAGCGCCGGGCTGCGGTGGCGCCGCTGCTGCCGCCGCTCCGCGGGTGAATGAACCTGTCCCGGCCGACCACGGCGGCTTCCCCTCGGGCTCCGGCACCAGCCTCCCCCCGCACAAGATGGACGGTTTCGCCGGGAGTTTGGGTGAGTGGCGGCGGGACGGCTCGGGACGGGGCGAGCTGCGGGCAGCCCTTGGTGCGGCGGGGCCCGGGCGCGCACCTGCGGCCGGCGGGGATGCGGGAGCCGCGGGCTGGGGCTGCCCGGGGCCGGCCGGGCCGGTGCGTGCGAGCACCRCCCGCAGCGGGAGGGGAGGGGATGCCAGCGCGAAATCTGGTCAGCTTCAAACCATCTGTTGCGAGAGCTCCGGCTGCACTTGCCTTCTTTGTTCTTCCCTCKCTGTGGCTTTGCGCTTACCCGGCGCTAGTTGCTTGGCTTTGGGGTGATGGCTTGGCTTAGGTTGTTTAGGGTTTCTTTAAATGCTGTTTGCTTTTGGTCTCTCCCTTTTGCTCCGGGGCGGGAGGGATGCGGTCGGTCCGGGCGCAGCGGGAGCCGCAGGCAGCTGTGCCCTGTCCCGGCTCAGAGCGGCTCCGTGGGGTTCGCAGCATCCCTGGAAAGCCGGGGGCGCTGGCGGCATCCGCGGGAATGTTAACGGGGGAGTCGGCGCCTTGCCGGTGCCCGAGTATCGGTCCCCTGCCGGCTCCCTGGGCTGCAGGTTCCTCTGCTTCGAGCCGTGGCGTGATCGAAAATATTTACTGCTGGCTCATGTAAACGTTGCCAGAAAACGGAGAGGCTGAGATAAATTCTCACCAGCTTCTTAAAAAAATACTCCACCAGCCCACTTTCTGACTTGTTTGGGGGACAGACTGCATGTGCTACCAAGTTGTCCTGATTACAAGTGTGAGCTGAAAATGTATTCAAATGTACGAGTTATAAACCGTATAAGTTTCCATTTCTGCAAATTACAAGACCATTGGCTTTGCAGTGCTGCCTACCTGCTGCTCTCAYAGTATTCAGTGTTCCTGCATTTATTGCAAACACTTTGTGATCCAACTCACTCCATCTTTTGTAGAATAATAAATCTGTGCCTCTTAAAAATAATTTTAATTTATTTTTACGTCACTCCCGTAAGGTCTGTTCTAATAGCGAATAGTTCTCAATTTTCTGGAAAAATTGACTMATTTAAATACTTCTGAGTGTGATCCTAACCTTTCAGGTTTTTGAAATGTCAACTCCAGCATTTTGGGCATCTGTCCAAACCAAACTGGTGCACCATAATTAACAGTATGCTTTGGTAGTTTGGCTCTTTGCCAGACACACTGTCCTTGCTCAAGTAACTGCCATGGCCATTTTATATCTGGCGATCAGAAGGCAACACATGGAGGAATTGTATGGGTTCTGTTCCCAGTTTTCTGAGGGAAGATTGTGCCTGTGGGTGACATATGCAAATATGCCATGGTTAATATTTATGAACCTCTTAACCCAGCAAAGGAACTGATCACCATATCAAAGCACACCGATATTGCTTTTAACTCATGCAGTATTGGCCCCGTGAGGTCGATATTTAGAAATAACTGTTTTCTGTTGGAAGTAGAAAAAACTCAATTGGTATGAGATAATAAAGCTTTGCTTTCTTGCGTGGATGTTGTTGGCTGAGTAGTGGCACGGGATCGTCGGCACGGGATCGTCGGGTGGCCCAGCACCTTGTGCTGCAGCCATGATGGGCTCCTTAGGGCATTCCGTGTGCCTTATTAAGGGAGGCTCCATCTGGACCTTTAATTTGTTTCACTGTTTGTTCAGGATGGCACTGTGATTTTATCAGAATTTAATGGGGATTAAGCTGAGCTCAACCTTTTAGACTGTGTATTAGGATATTCACTGTTAGTTGGCCTTTGATTTTGCTTTTGTGGCAAACACTGATTCACAGAGGCTTTCTGGACTTGGACTGATGAGAGGGCATTCCCGTAATCTYTAGCTTTGAAGTATGAAACTTTTTTGTTTCCAGGTTTGAATCATGCTGCTTAGTCCCCTTCTGTATTATGTATAATCACTTGTTGGCTGTTCTAGCTGCTAATGAGCACATAGAGTTCACAAAGATRTGTGAATTGTTCTGAGACCTTTTTTTTTAAACATCTCTAATTAAAATCTAATGGCTTGAATTTAATTAGCTGTCTGCTAAATGTCTATTAGGAAGGCCATAAATTAATGTAATTTAGAATGAAATGTAAAAATTAATTAAAATTATTGTAGRCAAAACTGTGCTACCTATGTATGTGCATGCTCAACCAGTCAAGCAAGCTTATTAGAGAGCAAGTTGTCCTTTTAATGCCTCTTGTCATTATCTGGAAGGCAAAATGTTATTACAGATTGTGCCCTCTAGCACAGGCAGAAATACCTTCTTGCATGTCTCTTGCAGTTGAAAATACTTTACGCAGCTGTTTTCTTTTGGCTTCCACACTGCAATTTTTATGAGAATAAACAGATGAAAGAAATCATTTTATATGTAATTTAGAAAATTGTTTTGGTATTGGCTTAGTAAGTGCTTATGTAGCACTCTGTTTAAGAGTATACAATTACTGTATATAGTAAAAAAAATCRTGTGTTGTGAGTTAACTTGCACAGTTGAAGTAGGTATTGATTATTTTGATAAAACATGGAGTTATTTCCCATTTCCTGTGACTTGAATACCTTTAGGATATCACAGGGATGATGGAATTCTGTTTATTGTCTCCAGCAGGACAGTGCTATCTTACATTTGGCATTTCCAACAGGATGGCTGTCAGAGGCTCAGTGGCTTCTGGCCATCTGCTTTTTCAGATGCATCCCTCGAAGTGCAAGAATGTGCTTCTGAATGGGAACGAGAAGTCTGTGRACTTGGACCGGGCTCCTGGGCTCTTGCCTTGTGCCCTGGCTGAGACAGGAGCACAGCATGGGCGTCTGGCTCTGACACTGCCAAGTTCCCTTGCTCTCAGGGTCCTCAGCAGAACAGCCTGGAGATACGCATCAGGGCAGAGAAAGCGCTGCTGATTCTGCCAGAGGAGTCAAGCAGAGAGTTCTTAGCAAAAGGAAAAAATAAAGGCCAATAAACAAAAAAACCCCCATGTTGGAAATAGTGCAGCTAAGGCTGTCAATAAGCGTTGTCCTGCTTTATCCCTCTGTCCTGTTCGTTCTGCACTGCTGCCCCGTGTCTCTACCACTCTCACACTGGTGCCTTTGAGCCCAGGGTGAGCTGCTTCAGACACGTCCATTAGAGAGCTGCAGGACTGTAGCAGACTGACAGTTTTGCCAGCAATAATTTTGATTTTTAGGTACCATCACAGATTCTTTTACTTTACTGCCTGCTTGCCCCTGCTGTTTTGGTGGGTTTCTGCCCGAAATGGCTCGTTGGGGAGTAGGAGCAGCATGACAGGTGGTGGGAGGGAAGCAGTGGGAGCCTTCAGCTGAGGGTAGGTGGGACCAGGTGGCGCTGTGTCAGCTCTTGGAGTGACTTTGCTGTGTGCTGCCTAAGGTATGAGCTCTGCTAGATTTAGATGCAGGAAGAGGCAGCCGTGACAGGCTGGTGAGGAGTGCTCTTTGCTGGACAGTTTGCCATTGCTTTTAGCAGCTGCTTTGGTTTCCCTTCTGAGAGAGCTTCTGCTAATTGAACTCTGGAACARTAACGCGTGGAAACAAAGATACGGAAACATTCATCAGATTATGTTCAAAAAATCACTGCAGCCTTTTCCAATTTTGTCACCGGTGGGTGATAACAACGGGGAAAAAAGTATTTCATTAGGAGTCTTTCTATTTTTGAGGTCTGTGACAGAATAGTAACTCAAAAATAAAGGARAAGTCTCAGCTTCTGAATTCTAACCATGGTTTTCGTGTAGCTGTGTAAGATGCCCTGAAGCTTAGAAGGAGACTTTCCTAAAGGATTCTCTATGGTTGAAAATATTTTCAGGGACAAATTAAAGTAACTTTTCTCTTGAGGCTTCAGACAAGCAGAATAATTTAGGATTTTTTTGAAAAATTTAYTTGAGCGTATGCTTTTGTTTCCCAGAGAAAGTAAAGGATACCTGAAATTGCTCAGTGGAGACCAATGTTTTGCTCTGCTGTTGTTGTTAATGGAGGAAGAACTGGAGACGAAATAAAAGAGATTCTTTTTTTAATAATTTTGCGTAGTATCTATGTTTTGTTCTGTCACTGTGTGTATTGCTGCTAACTGCAGTTTATGTGCTGATCACGTACTGGAGGGCTGYCATGGAGGTAAGTTCATGCTATTTTGCCCCATTTCTTTTCCTGGGTATTGTACAGAAGCTGTGTCAGGAGGGTTTGGAGGCAATGTTATGAGTGTGTGCTGCTCCTCAGCCCTGGAARAACCAGCAGTAGTGTCTGTTGAACCTGTGGCTTTGCTAAAACCCCGTAAGGATTCTCCAAAGCCCCCGGTGTGTGGGGGCAGCTCTGCTGCGGGGCTCAGGGCAGCTCAGGAGAGAGGATCTTGTGGTCGCTGCTGCTGTGAGCCTGGAAAGCGTGTGTGCATCATGATTCATCTCTGGCTGGGCTCATTACCGAGAAAAATGAGTATGTGGGGTATTTGTCATTTATTTGGGCTAGAATATTAAGTTTTATCGTTGCCCGTCTAGACTGCAGAAGTGGCCGTGGTGCTGCAATGCGATTGCTCATAGCAACAGCGAGCCCAGCYGAATTCACGGGGCTCTGCTCGTGGGATTGCTGTGTGCTATTGTCACTGTGCTGCTCTTCTTAAAAGTAAGAACTTTGGCAGGACATCATTCTCCTGTGCCTGAGAAGGATGGCCTTGGCTGGTGCCACCGGAGATTAGAATCCAGCAGCAAGGAGGAAACGGGCTGTTTGCTTTAGAAACTTGGTGGTGGTGGCTCACCTTTTGCTGAAGAGGTATTTAGTTCATGTGCACTGAGGAGGAACCCTTTGCTCTCTAGGCAGCTGAAAAGCAAAAGATTGTGTGTTTAAAAAACAAT